>NW_026780872.1:0-22610 GCF_030144855.1 Hypanus sabinus
ATGACTCCAACAGATTCACAGGTCAAGTGTTGTCTCACCTGGAATACTGCTTGGGGCCCTGAACAGAGGTGAGGGAGGAGGTGAATGGCCAGGTGTAGCACTTAGACTGCTTGTAGGGATAAAGTCAGTATCCCTGCTGACTATAGCTTTGAGCGGTAGTCAGGCGGTCGGACAGCAGATCCTTTGGCCATGAAAGAGTCGATGGAATGGTGTGTTGCCTCCCAGGTGCCTGGCTGGAGGATGGCTCAGAGTGAGCAGCCAGAGGCCATACTGAATATTGGCACTAATGACATCGGCAGAAAGGGGAAGAGGTTCGGTACAGGGAGTTAAAAAACAGGCTGCCAAGTATGACCTGGAAGGTAGTCATCTCTGGATTACTCCTGGTGCCATGTACGAGTCAGGGCAGTAATAGAAAGACAGAACTGATAAATGTGTGGCTGAGGAAGTGATGAAGGGGGTAGGATTTCAGGTCCTTGGACCACCGGAACCTTTACTGAGGCAGGGATGGCCTGCACAAATGAGTTGCACTTTAACTGTCTTGAAAGTTTACGAGAGCTAATCGGAAGGGCTTAAGCTAGATTTGTCGGGAGATGGGCAACAGAGCACCAAGTCAGAAAGTAGAGGGATTGAGTGGAAGGTGGATGTCATGAGCAGTAAAAGCAGGCAAGAACCGGGTAATAGACATACACAATGGGAATGTCATGTTAAAGAATGCTAAGAGTATTACGGGTAAAGACGATTAACTTAGAGCATGGATCAGTATGTGGAACTATGATGCTGTGGCCATAACAGATACTTGATTGAGAAAGGGATAGAATGGATGTTAATGTTCCAGAGTCTTGATGCTTTAGAAAAGAAAGAAAAGGAGGTAAAAGAGTGTGGGGGTGGGGAGTTGCACTGTTCATCAGGGAAAGTATTTGATAATGTTACAGCTACTCTCATATGGATGGAACTAGGAAAGGTGCCATACTGCAGATGCTGGATATCTTGAGCAACACACACAATGCTGGAGGAACTCTGCATTCAGACAGCACCTATGAGTGGAATAAACAGTTGATGTTTGGGATTGAGACCCTTGCAATCACACCAGTGGGATTGTACCACAGATCCCTCCAGTAGCCAATGGAATACTGAAGGTCAGTTATGCAGACAGATTAGGGAAAGGTGTGACTTGAACTTCCTTTATGAAGAGGCTTTGACTAGGCTGAAGTTATTAGGTGCATCTAGGAGGGTTTCTTAAATCACCACTTAGAGAGTCCAACAAGAGAAGGGATCATACTGGAGGAGCCTGACCTGGGAAGAGGAATTAAAATGGGTGACACTGGGATCCCACTTGTAGTCCTTCCAGTCGAGGCAACACTTCACCTGTTGGGGTCATATACTGTTTTTGGTGCACTCGGTGTGGCCTCTTGTATATCGGTGAGATCCAACATAGATTGAGAGACCACTTCACCATGTATTTACCTCCACCCACCAGAACAAGTGGGATCTCCTAGAAGCCACCCATTTTAATTCCACATTCCATCCCCATTCTGATATGTCCATCCATAGCCTCCTCCATTGTTGGAATAAGGCCACACTTAGGTTGGAGGAACAACACCTTATACTCCATTTGGGTAGCCTCCAACCTGTTGGCATGAACTTCGATTACCCAAACTTCCGGTAATGCCTCCCCCCCTTCACCATTTCCCATCCCCTTTCCCCTCTCTCATGTTATCTCCTTGCCCACCCATCGCCTCCCTGTGGTGCTCCTCCCACCCCCACCCCCAACTACCTTTTTTCTTTCTTCCTTCTGTATTCATGGCCTTCTGTCTCTTTCACTAATCAACTTTCCAGTTCTTTGCTTCATCTCTCCCCATCCGTTTCAGCTATCACCTGCCATTTCTCTCTCTCTCTTACAGCCCACCTTTCAAATCCACTCCTCAGCTTTTTCTCTCCAGTCCTGCTGAAGGGTTTCAGCCCAAAATGTCAACTGTACTTTTTTCCATAGATGCTACCCTGCCTGCTGAGTTCCTCCAGTATTTTGTGTGTGTTGCTATAAAAGGCAAACTACCATTTAATTGATTGAGAAAGGGATAGAATGGATGTTTAATGTTCCAGAGTCTTGATGCTTTAGAAAAGAAAGGAGGTAAAAGAGTGTGGGGGTGGGGAGTTGCACCACACCCACACTCTTTATGTATTTAAATGAAATACAAATTATGTATTTAAATGAAATACAGAACAAATTAGAACACTACTGCAGTACTAATTCCTAATAGTTATCAATGGAGGAACTCACCCAGTGTATGCTGGTGTGTTCCTTTAATTACCTGTGAACATATTAGTGCAAACACCTAGTGCAGATAATGGGCTGCCTTCATACAACGCTTTCAATGATTGCATTCTTCAAATCTTCATTTTCATTGTAGCATTCAAGATGATTGTTGATACTTTCAAATTCTTCATAGGTCCTAACTTGTTGAAGTAGTCAAATCATTTTATTTTCACTCCCGGGCATCTCTGGCATCTCCAAGCCTGAATGATGAAAACTGCAGCAAGCAGGAACTGTCTGAATTGTCATACTGCTTACTTCTCACCAGCAATCAGTGACAGAAATCACTGCTCTCTGAATGCAAAAGCAAACAACTGATGCTATTTAGTGTCCTGATGAAGGGTCTCAGCCCAAAATGTCGACCATACTCTTTTCCATAGATGCTGCCTAGCCTGCTGAGTTCCTCCAGCATTTTGTGTGTGATGCTTGGATTTTCACCATCTGTGGACTTTCTCTTGTTTGTGATAGGACTACTATACTGCGAAGTCTCTTCTAGGGATGTCTACTCTGAAGAAGTTTAAATCTTCCCTTCAACGGGAATTCAGTGAAACCTCTCTCACTGCTCTCTCTCTCTGTGACCTCTGCTCCTTTCTGACTCTTCGACCATGTACTCACCCAGACCCACTACCATAGCCAAGTATCCTTCCTGGGAACATGTCTTCACTACCAACTAGTACCATATGGTGTCCTGATGAAGGGTCTCAGCACAAAACATCAACTGGACTCTTTTCCATAGACTCTGCCTGGCCTGCTGAGTTCCTCCAGCATTTTGTGTGCGTTGCTACTTAAAAACAGATAGCTCTAAGCATGGTGTAGTGTTTAGTGGCCGCACAAGTGCACGTGACTATGCTAGTTAGAAACTTCAACATCAGTCTCCTGGCCCAGTTAAGCGGCATAGTGTCCCAAATGAACAAAGGGAATCCTGGCCACTTTTTCAATTAGTTTTTGTTCTTTAAAAATTGTCCAAAGATAAGTGGCTACCTCAGTTAACTGACAGCCCAATTAACCAGAAACTCTGTACTGTATTTTTGACGTTATGGACAACATTGACTCTGGGAATCTGTGTAAACAGAACCGGTTCTTCACCCAGAAAGCCTGTACATGTCCTACAAGTCCACTGGGAATTAATTGTCACTGGGGAAGGTGAAAGCTCTCCTTCTCCTTTCTCAACACAGTTTTAGACAACAGTATTCCATCTCAGGTTGGCTTCTATTGGCTTTGAATCAATAAGCAATCCCTTTGGAAACATCTGTTAAGAGATTACTTGGGACTGGAAAAATCAGAAGAAAATGATAAATAATGAGACAGAGGTTGTGTCCCTGTTTTCAGTGTTTCCGTTCTTTGAATAAAACACCCAACCTGATGAAAGTTTAAAATGTCCAAGTTAAATGTCAGTTACAAAGCTTTTTAAGCCAGGATTTTACTAATCCCTTGAGCTCTTAAACTTCAAGAGCTGCTGGGTGGAAAAGCAAGCTCATGTTGTTGTTGGATATTTTGTTTTACAAATATTGCTTGAAGTTGATTCAAGTTATGTCCCAGTTCGATTTTACTTACTTTCAATAATAGAAACCACTTGCAGTTGTTTAGGGTCTTAATGTCTATTCTTTGCACTGAAAGATTTCACTTTACTTTCTGCATTGACGAAGATGCTGAAGGTCAAAGTGAAAATTGGGAAAAATACATCAAATATTTGCATACTCATTAACTGGTATTTCAAGAGCTCGAAAGCAGCTCTAGCAACTAAAAATAGTTTTAGCTGGCAACTTGGCAGGACGGACAGTAGTGTGTGTACATTCCCTCCAGATGGTGATGCATTCAATTTTGCTGCTGTTTTTGCAGAGCTGGTTGGAGAATTAGACGGTTTTAACAGGTCATCCTCACCAGTACAGGAACATCGTATATCATCTTACCTCACCACAGCAGCATCTGCTGTTGAGTCATTGTTGGTCAATGTCTTCAGAGTTTGTGGTTCACTTTGTCCTTGCCAAGATTTTCCATATTCAAGATCAATATATTTTACACTTACTCTGTATAACTTACCCATTATTTTATTTTCTTCTGTTATTTACTTCCATTGAATCACTGTCATGTCTGCTTTGAAGACAGGACACATAAAGCACCAGATATTAGATGACTATATCTAAAATACCCCAAGGTATGTTTATTTCAAACCAATTTGCATTAAATGTATATTTGAACATAAATATATAAAATCCCAGTGTGTCCTGAATCAAGCTTCAGGATAGCTCACTGCAAGGCCTCCATGTTTTATGGTGAGTTAGTGAGAGACCCATTACTTAACGAAGACAGATCTCCACAAAAAAAGGACACTTTTTGTCAGGATCTCTGCTCTACAGGTGTAAACACTGAAGTGTTTATACCCTGGCATATGTTGAGAGATCAATGAATTTCTTTCTATGTTCATCTATGATGTGGTGATTACTACTTCTGGAGTAGACTCTAGTGACCAGCTCTTCCTGTGATTTCTCTCTTTCCCTTCCCCAGAAAATGCACAAGATTGGCTAAAGTCCAGTCAAAAATAACGAGTCCAATCTTGGCACAAATCTCTTCTGTTAAACCACTCCAACAGTGGTTCAATGTGGATTTTGTCAATTATGCCTTTAAAACTTTTAAGATTTTCCTTTAAAACTGCATAAAATCTATTAAGCACAGAGTCGTGCAGTTTTATAAGAAAATTGTCTGGTAGGTTGTTCCAAGCATCTTGGAGAACTTGCCACAGTTCTGCAGATTTTAGCTGACTCAAATGCTTCTGTCTCTCTAAGTGATCCCAGACAGCTTCGATGATGCTGAGATCAGGGCTCTGTGGAGGCATATCACCTAAAACCATATAAAAAATCTAGGGAGAAGGGCACCAGGGGGTGGCGATAGGCAGGTGAGGAAAAGAGGTAAGAGGGCAGTGTGGGAAATAAAATAGAGGGAAGGGGAAATATTACCAGAATTTGAGAAATTAATTTTCTTGCCATCAAGTTGGAGGCTACCCAGACGGAATAGGAGGCGTTGCTCCACCAAACTGAGAGTGGCCTCATCGTGGCGGAAGATGAGTATTGAGGCCAGTCCTGCACAAGGAGGTCTGATGTTGGGCGTCAGCCCTGTTAACTTCCCTGAATTATCAGCCAATTATTCATTTATTTTCCCATTATCTGGGCTCCTCAAAAATTTCTACACTTCAGTTAACTCTCCCTGCAGGAGATCCAAACCAGCAACCTAGGCTGTCTATTTCCACACAAATAAAATGGTGAGTCAGCCTCAGGATAAAGGGGTGTCCATTTAAAACAGAGATGTGGGAAAATTTCTTTAGCCAGAGGGTGGTGAGTTTGTGGAATTTGTTACCACAGGCAGCTGTGGAGGTTAGGTCTTTGGGTATATCTGAGGTGGACATTGATAGCTTCTTGATTGGATACGGCATCAAAGGTTACAGGGAGAAGGCCAAGGAGTGGGGCTGAGGATGGGAGAAAAGGATCAGCCATGATTGAATGGCAGAGCAGACTCAATGGGCCAAATGGCCTAATTCTGCTCCTATGTCTTATGGAGTTGGTTTATGGAATCTTAAGAGGATTAACCAACAGGACAGGATTGGGGATTGGAATTGAAATACAGTTGTTAACCACATTTTGTAGGTGGAGCTAGGGTGTTCAACAAAGCAGTCCCTCTATAAATCTAATCCTTCTTTATTCTTCAGGACCAGCCCCTCAGTAAAATCAACTCTTTTCTTTGAGGAATTAATATCTGGTTAGATACTCTGATGAAAAACATGAGTGGAGGAAGTTGAGAGTGACTAATAGAGTGTCTCAGATTAGAGGAGGCATAGACAAGGTTATATTGTCAAAACCTTTTTCCTATGGTCAGGGTATCAAAGCTTTAAGGTGAGAGGAAGGAGCTTTGAAGGGATGTGAGGGTTATCTTTATTTGCACAGATGGTTGATATCCGGAAAGCACTGCTAAAGGAGGAGGTGGAATCTGATATACTTACTATATTTCAAGAAGCATTTAGACAGACACTTAACTGGGTGAGGCATAGAAGGGTACAGTTCCAATGCAGGGAAGTGGAATTAGTGTAGACAGGCAGGATGGACTGTAGTGACTACTTCTGTGCCGTACAACACTGCCATTCTACGGCTCCACTGAGCTATCACTGAAGTCACTCTAGCAGCTACCTCTTAAATGATGGGTCTGTCTTGTCCTGTTGCCCCAAGATCCATAACCCACCATGAGTGAACCATAAAGATTCCTCCAATAGTAATGTGTTTACTCAGCCCAACATTGCAATGTCAGTTGAATAAAGAGCTGCACAAGGCACAAGATAATCCAGACATTTGGTCTGTCAACATGACCATCCTGTGCTTCTTATCAGATTTCTCAGATGATAAATGAAAGTGATCTTTTTTTAAAAAAAATTATGATGATTTTATGATCTGTAGGCATGCTCCACACTTCTCAGTATCCTTTCCTCTATCCCTTTGTCTTGCTGTACTTCCCCAAATTCACTAAGTCACATGTCTCTGGATTGAAATCCATTTGCCAGTTTTCTACCTGTCCAATTGAATTGTTTATATTTCCTTCCAGCTTCTTCACTGCCAATCACCCAAAGTTTGAATCATCTACAAAATTCTTTATTATACTCCAATTGTTAAGTATAAAACAGTAATATATGTTACAAAAAGCAAAGGGACAAGTACTCAAATTTCAGAACCTCAACTTTGACAACCTTCATATCACAGAAACAACTATAAACACAAGAGATTCTGCAGGTGCTGGAAATCTTGAGCAGCACACTCAAAATGCTGAAGGAACTCAGCAAGTCATGCAAAATCTATGGAAGGAAATAAACAATCAAAATAAACAGGTGAATGAGGGGATAGGGAAAGACGTGCTTAGTGTAGGATCTATTTGCAGATGGCAGAGGTTACGGAGAATGATGCGCGGGAGTTGGAGGCCCGTGGGATGATAGGTAAGGACCAGGGGAATCTTATGGCACTGGGAGGATTGGCTGATGGGATAAGGGCAGATGGGCAGGAAATGGAGGGGATTCGGGTGAGGACAGCATTGATGACAGTGGATGGAAGACCCTTGTTCTTTGAAAAAAAAGAGGACAAGCTTTCTGCACCCATACTGAGTTTGTCAATTTCATCAACTTTTTCTGCAACTTCCACCCTGCCCTCAGATTCACTTGTCCATTTTCAAATGCTTCTCTAACTGGTAAAACAATATTGTTACGGAAACAAGGAAGAAGCCTTCTACATCTGAGTACGATGGTATTCCTGAGTCTCCACCTGGGACTTGCATGACTGACAGTAGTGAAAACTGAGAGGAAGCTACTGACATGATGAAGCACGCTCTGAACAGGGCCGGAGCAGGACCACCTTCACTGCTGCCTGAAATGACAACGGTGTAACTGGCAGTGAGGTTTTATCAACAGATCTCGAGAATAAATGACCCATTCTCATTGTCACTTGCCTACAAAGGTTCTTCAATTGGCACTAGCAAATAACTGCTGGAGTAATGACAGCCGATACTGAGTTGAAACATAAAGTAGCACATAGGTTTCAGGGTAATATCCTTAGCACATTTGAAACATGAGGATTTGAGTGAACATAAGATATAACAGCAGAATTAGGCCATTCAACCTACTGAATCTGCTCCATCATTAAATCAGGGCTGATTTATTTTCCCTCGCAACTTGATTCAACTTCCTTCTTCCTGTAACATTTGATGCCCTTAATAATCAAGAACCCATCAACTTCCACTTTAAATATGCCCAAAGTCTTGGCCTCTACAGCTGTCTGTGGCAATGAATTCCATAGGTTCACCATCCTTGAGAAAAAGAAGTTCCTCCTTATCTCTGTTCTAAAGGGATGTCCTTGCATTCTAAGGCTGTGCCCTCTGATCCTAGACTCTTCCACTACTGGAAACGTCCTCTCCCTGTCCGCTCTATCTGGGCCTTTTAATATTTTGTAGGTGTCAAAGAGATTCCCCCCTCCCCAATTCCTCTAAATTCAAGTGAGGACAACCCCCAGTGCCATCAAACTCGCCTCAAACATTAACCCTTTCATTCCCAGGATCATTCTCGTGAACCTCCTCTGGACCCTCTTCAAATCCTGCACATACTTTCTTTGATATGGGGCCCAAAATGGCTCACAATACACCAAATGCAGTCTGAGCAGTGTCTTATGAAGCCACAGCAGTGCTTTGACATCTGAATTAGTGCGGAACAAGGCACAGCTGTACTTCCTCCCAGGTTTTCTTCTGTCCTGGCAGCAGCCCAGCCCTCATCCTGAAAAGGCTCCTCTTCACGGTGCTGTTTTCATTTAAGTGATCTTGACAGCTGACAGTGAAGTCAGCTCTATGCTGAGTTTAATATGTGCAGCAGACATATTGAAAAAATACACAAGGTGCAGAAGAATTCTGTATGGGTGCAATAATAAAGACCAAAGTAAATTTAACCAGTGAGCTATTCATGCAAGTTAATTTTTTAACATTTCTGTTGCCTTTAGGGTTAATGTTCATCTAATCATCAATTGCCTGGTCAAGATATTAAGTTGTTAGAATCCTAATTCAGGTATTTGTGCTGTGACTTGGCTAAATCATAAAGGTCAGATATCCCAACTTAGAAACCACACCAGAAATAAATAAAATTCAGCCTTTAAATAACTGGATTGGGGTGAAGTAAGGGCAGTTCTACCAGTCTGCCTCACTCTATTACCTAATACCTAGTTTATTTTAGATAACCTCATTGCCCAGCAGTATGTGAACATATTTTCAGGCTTAAGCTGCAATATATTGAATGAGCTGGACTGATCAATATCATGCAGCAGGATAGTTTAGTTGAATGATGATCATATTTGAAATCATTAAAATACAGCACGTGAATTTTTACCCGAGTTTAAATTTGATCCCAACAAGAAAAATGTACTGCCGGGATTCACCATTTGCTTAAGTGATGAAACTCATAAAATAGAATTGAATAAAGTAGTATTTTGTTCCTTTCTGAATGCAACAGACTCACAATAATTTTTATCAAGTAAGAAAGAGAAAACAAATTCAAAATACTTTACTCAAATATTTCTCATTTGAAATATTATTTTTCACCAGCCTCTATTCTTGTTTCTTAAGGAAGCGCTGGGGAATTTATCCACAGCAATATAAGTCAGGTTTTGATGAAGCAGTCAAAGGCAAAATTCTGTTTTTCACAATAATGCACAGAATCAAAATCACAGAAACTAATAAACATTTGAGATCTTAATTAGAAACATAGAAAACCTACAGCACAATACAGGCCCTTCGGCCCACAAAGTTGTGCCGAACATGTCCCTACAGTAATTTGGCAGTATTTTATTGTAAAACTGTGAGATAACAATATTCTGGCCTACAGTATGTTCTACTCAATGGTGCTCCTTCAGCATGGAAACTACATCAGTTGCAAAGTTATGGAAAGAGCAATGGCAGTGAGAATCATGGCTCTTCTATCGTCTACGATACAAGGAGCAGGAATTGTGTGTTTGTGCTTCTCACAAAAGAGAAAGGACTTACCTTTGAAGAGGAAGGTATTGGGACCATACATAAAGGACTCTATGACTTCTTTCATCACTACCAAACTTCTCAAGAGAGGATCAATGAACATCATACTTTAACTTGGGCATTTCTTTATCCTCCGATGACTGAATATGTTATTACTGTGGAAATAAGTAATGATACCCACTCCCGGCCAGTAGGCCTCTTGATTGTTTGCTAATCCTGCTTTCTAAACACAGCAGCTGTCACTTCTAACATCACAAACCTAGGCCTAGTCATGACAATTACCAATCCGGGATGTGGTGTAACACCGGAACTTAGATAAAAAGTTGCTAGATTTGGATATCTGAAGACCCTAAAGGACTTACCTTAAACCCTAGGCCTACTGAATTATGCTAGAGCTTTCATAATTGACTATGTTCAATTGTTAAAACCATTATATGACAAGCATACACTGAAAAATGCAAAGCTGTTCATCTTTAGCCTAGAGATTGTGAGGCACTACAGAGATTGATGAGTGCCGTTCAGCAAGTTCAGTGATTTATAGAGGAAATGATTCTTGATGATTTTACTTATGTTTCATATCTCAAGACAAAATGCAAGTCTGGTTTTGGATGGCACAAAGAATATTTTAAAAGGACTTGGTATGTGTCAGCAATGGCTTGAAGAAACTCCAGGTCAAATTAAAAGAATATTTCTTTATACATTTCAAAAGTCACTGAACTACGCAGTCAGACAAGGAAGGCACCTCCTTTCACAAGTTCTGTCCTTTTCAGA
The DNA here is from genome assembly GCF_030144855.1 of Hypanus sabinus. Taxonomy (NCBI): domain Eukaryota; kingdom Metazoa; phylum Chordata; class Chondrichthyes; order Myliobatiformes; family Dasyatidae; genus Hypanus; species Hypanus sabinus. The sequence continues at coordinate 10,619 of NW_026780872.1, forward strand.
TTCATGCTAAGCGCTCAACTGGCTGAACGCTCCATCTGAAACGATAGTTAAGACCTTTCCAGCTGTTGCAAAGTTAGCATCTGCAGCAGCAAATGCCGTTTCTACGTGGATTGGTACTACTTTAAATTGGGCTCAAGATTTATTTTTTCAGTTTCCCATAAGACATTTCCCCTAGCTATTGGAATTATTCTTTTTGGACCACTCTTTCTGTTGAGACATCGAAGCCTGTGAGGATGGAAGTTTGAAGACTTCTGTTTTTTTGTGTAATGGCTCCACTTCAAAGACTCTGTTAACTCCCATACCTGGCCTGTGCTATTATGGGCTATGTCTCGTATGACTGTTTTGCTATCTCCTGTCTTTACTTGCTTGCCTCTTTACCTAAAGTATTCTTCTAGTTCGTCCTTAACCTAGAAGAGCGAAAAGCAGTGACTGCCCTGATCATGTTATTCTCACTCCTCTCCTTTTCCTGTCCTGATCACTAGCACTGCATAAAGATATGCAAGTTTCTTGCCTCAACTTGGGGTATGTTATACTCCTGATAACCTTTTTACCTATTTCATTGTGCTTTCTTCGGAGATGGAAGTGTAATCATAGGGCCTTCAAGGTCTACAAAGTGTTATATTGTCACAAGGTAGAACTGTTTGAATGCATTTTACTTACTAAAATATGTTGAATGTGGTAATCTTACAATGCAACAAGAAGGACCACTAGGCCTATTAATACTACTCTTTGTGTTACAGAACAGACTGAGTAGCCTTGCCCAATTAAAATTCTCTGGGGAAACACAAAAGATGGGAAGATGTCTCAATTCTTCTCAGTTAGGCTTAATCCTTGACAAATAAAGGGGGGAAGATCTGAATAATTATACCCAGTGTCCATAATCACTAAAATAGGAAGAAGCAGGCAGATGGTATTGTTGGTATCAGAATGTTAAGTTACAACACACCAATGAATGTTCATTCACCTGGGAGGAACATAACCAAACCCGTATGTTGTGACACCTTTTTTCTAGGAGTATAGAATTAAAGGTATAGTGAGAATCCTCCCAGGGGAACTGTTCTCTTCCTTACTTTTGTAAATGCTTCATTTTTATGTATATTATTATATTGCAAAATCATGTAGCTGATGGATAAAATGTTCTATGTTTAAATTGTGAGATTACTAAACCTTGGGCAAAAAGAAGACAGCAATACATGATTAGTTATTTATTTATGAGACTCATTTTCAGGAAACCTGAGCGAAGTCAAGCATCTCATTGAAAGCAATGAGAACATCCCTTTAAAAAAAAGCTGAACTCTCTTCAGCTTAGTGAGAGACATTGTCAGCAGACATGATGAACTAACAGTGACAGAGACTGTGATTTGCTTCCCTCAAGGAAAGAACAAGAACTGCTTGTAGGGAAGAAGATCTTAAAAATAGACTAATATTGACTTTAATACGGGCATTAATGCATCATTGTCTCGTGTTTATGGACAATTATAATGGTGGCATTCCTTTGAGGTTTGGGAAATGTATGCAGCTGAGTTTGAAGAACTGAATACTCTAAAGAGAAAATCACACAGAAACCCCTACATTGGGAAATACCCGATGAATTCTTTAAGTATCAGATTAAAGCTAGTCTTTCTAGAACCAGTAACCTACTGGAACAGATGGAGGAGTGACAGACTGTTCCCAAGTGAAGTCCTGGCAGGAGTCTTGATCTTGAAACTGATGACCATAAAAAGTTACTGAGTTAGAAGTATTTGCTTAGCGGGGGGGTGGGGGGTGGTGATGGATGTTCACAACTGGCCAGTTGGCCACTGGATTGTTTGATAATCTTGCTTTCTAAACACAGCAGTTGACACTTATAAGATCACAAACCATTGTAAGTAACTTCCAACTAACAGCTGTTTGCGAAGTCAGTTTTCAGTTCTTTACATGTAAATCAGCTTGAAGTTAAAACAAGCAGTGCTATAGAACAGCTTTACAAACAAGCTCTAGTAGGCACGTTGTGAGAAGTAAGATTCAGCTTAGTACACCTGGTTAACTGCTGCTTGAGATGCAGTATGAAATAATGAGTTGTTTAATTTGACGTTTCAGACAAGCTGACTTTAAGTTGCTTAGCTCAAGGAAGTTTGCAGAACCAAATTGCTAATATCGTTGAACATATCAAATAACTGATGTGTTTATAGTTAGAAGGTTTATATATTCAAGGAAGTTAGCATTAATTGTGAGCTGAGATCTATGTCTCCACAATGCTTTTACACCATTTGTGTTAAAAGGGTATCTCAGGAAATATCATACACATGCAAAGTCTCCCAAGCGATAGAAAAGGGGTATAAATGCAGAGAGCAGTTTAGGGTTTTTAGGAGTGGTCGAAGAATGATAAGAAGATGAGGTGATTATAATCCATTCCTCTGGCTTTGGGTTCCGCGGCAGACTATTTATACATTGCACCATTGCTGTGTTTTTTTTTGTTTATTGGAATTGTTTTAGAAACTCTTTGTGTTGTAGAAATAGTATGTAATTTGGAAATGCTTTATAAGATAGAAATTCCCTGTGAGTATTAAATGTGTTTAAAAAACATTGTTTGGATTTAAAGGTGTATCACTGAAAATAAATAAACTGTGTTTCAACTACTTTGTTAGCTGGAAGTATCTCCTCTTTGGTAGAGAGGAGAGACCCAGTGCCCAAATAGTAGGTATTGGCAGCTTAAATCACTGTTGAGGAAAAAGAGAGAAGTGAACTAGTCCTTGAGGATTAGGTAGTTATAGTATTATCTCCTCTTACTGAGAGTACTCGTAGCTATTTATATCTGATAGGGCTTAACGTCTTCATGTGAGTTTAGAACTTCTCAATCAGCAAATCCAGTACCATCACAATAATTGCCAGACCTGTGCTGAAGGCTTGATCCCATTCCACTTCATTAGCATGTATATGTGCTAGAATATTACAGAGCACCAGAGAGCAAGAGAGGCAGAGGAGAGGTTGTGGAGAAAGATATTAAGCCTACATACAAAGTCAGCAATTGCAAGGTTAAGCAAGGTGCTTCTGAGATGCGTGTATTTCAGTGCAAGGAGTATTGTAGGAAAGGCGGATGAGCTTAAGGCATGGATCAGCACATGGAATTATGGCACTGGAGCCATATGGACTGGGTTGCAGAAGCGACAGGACCAGCAGCTCAACGTCCTAGGGTTCCATTGTTCTAGACATGATAGAGTGGAAGGGATTATTAGATGGGGTGGCATTACTAGTCAGGAAAACATCACAGCCGTGTTCAGACTAGGGAGCTCATAGACTGAAGCTATAGGGCTGAAACTGAGGAATAAGAAAAGGATGACCACATTAGTGGGATTACATTACAGACCACCCAATAGTCAGCAGGATTTAGAGGAGGAAATTTGTAGTGAGATGGTGAACTGTTGCAAGAAACTTACAGTTGTAATAGTGGGTTATTTAAACATTCTACATATTGACTGGAATCCCCATACTGTAAAAGGGCTGAACAGGATAGGGTTTATCAAATATGTTCAAGAAAGTTTACTTAAACAGTACATAAAGGTCCCAATAAGAGTGAGTGTGATATTAGATCTCCTATGAGGGAATGAGACAGGGCAGGTGACAGGTTTGTGTAGGAGAAGATTTTGTATCTAGTGATCGTAATGCCATTAGTTTCAATGGAGAAGGATAGGTCTGGTCCTCTGGTTGAGAATCTAAATTGGAGAAAGGCCAATTTTTATGGTATCAGAAAGGATCTAGTTCGTGTTGACTGGGACAGGTTGGTTTCAGGAAGAGCTGTCTTTGGTAAGTAAGGGGCCTTCAAAAGTGAAATTTTGAGAGAACAGAGTTTGTACGTTCCTGTCAGAATAACAGGCAAGGGTAATGGAACCTTGGTTTTTGAGGGATATTGAGGCCCTGGTTAAGAAGTAGAAGGAGGTACGGTTACAAAACTGCCCAAGTTTCCGGCATTAAGATGCTCCAACTCTCTGGATATGGATAGTTGGCACAGCCCCTTTAAAGATTCAGATCCACCCTGCTAATAGGCCTCCATGTTTTGGTGCCAGGATTTCAATATTTAAAGAGCACCTGAACTGAGGTTCTATGCTCAGTCATTGAATGACTAGTTTTGAATCCTGTCTTTGTCTTGTCTCGATTCTAGTCTCATATACTCCAGCACTTGGGTCCTTACCATCCTCTCCTGGGTCTCTTGTCACAGGTCGATTAAGCCTAACATAGACCCAGTGGGGTATCAAGCATTTCGTCAGCAGGCCAAGGGACTGAATTCTAGGTAACCCAGGTGACCCAGGTGGTCTCTTTTCTGTAACAACTTTAATTTCATTTTTTTTTTCAAAAAAAAAACAGAAACCAGATACTTATCCTGTCAGATTGATTAACCTAAACAATTGGAGCAGCCTACCACCATTTTGCCCCAAGCCAAGGTGATAACAGAAATTCATTGGGGAATTGACGCACTTGTTTGCAAGGTCAGGGCACAAGGGGAGACTCCTTTCAAGGGTCCTCCTGGCTGGCCATCCTCAGGTACTTCAATGGGGACTTGCATCGAGAATGAACACTCATCCTGGGACTTCCAGGTCCCTTGCATTCATCAAGAGAAGATACTGGTGGCCTGGAATGGCAAGAGAATTCTGACAACATGTTCAGGCAAACGAGATGTGCGCCTGGAACAATGTGCGCCTTCATACCCAACCTGAAGGGCTCCTTCACCCCCTACCTGTTCTGAACAGACTATGGGTGCACATCTCCATGGACCTTCTGACCATCATCATGGTAATAGTAGATAATTTTTCATGAATTCATTGCCTTGGACAAACTACCACCTGTGGTGGAGATGGCTTAAATTGTCCTGCACCAGGTCTTCAAATCCAGAGATTTCTGGTGAACGTTCTGTCAGATTGCAGTCCGCAATTTCCATCTCATTTTTGGAGGGCATTCTGTAAGCTCATTGGGGAAACAGCGAGTCTTTCCTCTGGGCTTCACCCACAGTCCAATGCCCGGATGGAGTGAGTGAACCGAGATTTGGAACGAACCCTATGATGCCTCAGAGAAACCTGACGAGTGGTGCAACCATTTGATGTGGGTGAGGTTGCCCACAACACTTTACAGCATTCTTCACATGGGATATCCCCATTCGAATGCCAGGAGGCTGAGGTTGGGGTTCCCGCGGCTGAAGACCTCATCTGAAGCTGCAGGAAGAATGGTTTAGTGTAAGGGAGATTTTGTTGGCATCGACCTAGAGGGCTGAAGTAAAGGCTAACCATAAGTGAAGACAACAAGTCTGACTGTCTATTCAGGATTTGCCTCTCCGAGTGGAGTCTAGGAAATTGGAATCCAGGCTTACTGGATCCTTCAAGGTTCTCAAAAAAGTAAACCCAGTGACTTACACCTTGCAGCTCCCCAAGACCATTAAAATCAATCCCAATTTCCACATTTTCAAATTAAAACCTGTGAACACCAGCCGTTTAGCCCTACAGCCATCAGTCCTGCCACCACCCAGGTTAGTCGATGAGGAACAAGTCTCAACTGTGAGAAAAATTTTGGATTCGCGAACGGTTCAGGGTGTTCAGCAGTTCCTTGTGGACTGGGTCGGAGTCGGACCTGAGGAATGGTGCTGGGCTCCTGAAAGGGACATCTAGGATCTGGCTCTTATCCATGACTACCATTATTGTCTCTCCTTGCAGCCAGGGTCATCAGGAACTGGCCATAGGGGAGGGGCTGCTGTTACGATACGCATCTAACCGTGCCAGCTTCCAGAGATAAGACACTCCACCTCTCTGGAGCATGGATAGCTGGCACAGCCCCTTTAAAAATCCAGGTCCACCCAGCTAATTGGCGGCCATGTTTTGGCACCAGGATTTCAATATTTAAAGAATACTTGAACTGAAGTTCAGTGATCAATCATCAGCTCTACTTTGGATTCTCATCTAGCATCTAGTTAGAACCATAGAACATTACAGCTCAGAAACAGGCCTTTTGTCCCTTCTTGGCTGTGCCAAACTATTTTTCTGCCAAGTCCCACTGACCTGTGCCTGGCACCTCCTGCATCCTCCGATTCTTCATTTTAATTGTAACATTCAAGATGATTGTTGATACCTTCAAATTCTTCATAGCTTCTGACTTGTTGAAGTAGTGAAATCGTTTCATTTTCACTCCCGGCCATTTGCTGCATCTCCAAGCCTGAATGCTTAAAGCCACGGTGAGCAAAACAGTTCTGAATTATCTCACTGCTTATTTCTCGCCAACTATCAGTGACAAAAATCACTGTTGTTAAAAGACAAACGAACACAACTGACCCCATTTAAAAACTGTTTGCTCGAAGCACGGTGTAATGTCCAACAGCTGCACAAAGTGCACATGATTGATGCCGGTTAGAAACTGTCCAGCAATAGTTTCTTGCCCAAGTAAGTGGCATAGTATCCCAAATAAACAACGGGAATTCTGGATATTTCCTCAATTAGTTTGTGTTCTTTAAGAGTTGTCCCAAATAAGTGGCTGCTCCAATTCATCAATGCCCAGTTAACTGGAATTCACAACCATCAGTGAGCATAGTGCTGATGCACGAAGAATGTAATCCATCCTATCTACTTCTGAAGAATGTTGATTTAATTTTGATGATTCCCAAGTGCAGCCTATCCATGAGAAAGTCATTAAAAGTTGTATGATTCAGAGAGATCCATCAATCTGAATAACAGTAATCTTAATTTTTCAGGTAACTTATGTTCATCATTCAATTCTAGAAAGGATATTGTAGACATTGAAAAGTTAGAGAGAAAGTTCATTGTAATAACATAAAATTGTACAATATTAAATAGTGAGCTTCTCATAAGAATTTAACAGTTCAATGCAAAAACCAAAAATGGATTATAAAGTTTCCAAACCAAAAAGAACATTATAATCTGTGAAAGATTACTTCTCTTGTTTGACAAACCAGTAACACCGGGTAAGCTCCAGTCCATCACAAAAGGCAAAATAGGAAAAAGAAATATATTCATGGACTGGATCATTAAAAATTTAGACAACTGTCTTCAACATCAGTTGAAGGGAAGGGAAGGTTACAGTCTTTAAGTGAGTTAGTATTGGAGTATTAGGGTAATAATTGAGTTATTATTACAGTGCCTTGAACAAGTATTCAGCCCCTAAACCTTTGATCACATAAATGATTATTACAAACAGGGATTTTGATCAATTTAACTGAGAATTTGTATTTACAAATCACATGCTCCCTTTTTCACAGTGGAGTCCAATAAACATGGAAAATTGTAAAGCATAAGAAACTAAAAGTTCAAAACCTGTCAGCAGTTCAAAAGTATTCATCTCCCTTTACTCAGTACTTAGTTGAAGCACCTCTTGCTGCCATTACAGCCAATAGTCGTTTTGGATAAGTCTCTAATTGCTTTGCACAACGTGGAGTAAGATTTGCCCATTCCTCCTTGCAAATTTGCCCAAGATGTGCCAGGTCAACTGGGGAGCAGTGGTCGACAGCAACCTTGAAGTCTTGCCAGAGACGTTTGATTGGGTTAAGGTCAGGATTCTGAATGGGCAACTCCAGGACATCAATTTTACACTGCACTTAACTGCTTAGTGTTAAAGCCAAAAAAATTCCATATTTGTCTCAACCGACCTCAAGATCTTCTTCCACATCTTGAATCTTCTAAGTGATGTTTTGCAAAGTCTTTAAAGGCAAGGATATGCATTTTTTTTTAACTGGGAGTTGCCACGCTTCCATAAATACCCATTTTGTGCAAGCCCAAGAGATAGTGGAGCCATGAACCTCCTCTCTAGTTGCAAAGGTGACTTCTGCTGTTCACCCAGAGTTGACATCACTGTTGCCATCACAGTAGCCTCTCTTACAAGTGCCATTCTTCTCTGGCGACTAAGTTTAGAGGGGTGGCCTGACCTAGGCAGTGTGGCCGTAGTTTCATATTTCTTCCACTTTTTTTCACAAGGGACTGCACTGAGTTCCAAGGTATGTTCAGTGCCTTTGAGATGTACCCTTCATCAGAAATTACAGTACACTGGCTGCACCACTCACTGCTCTCACCTCATCGGCTGTCAGATTCTCCCAGTCCCCTGCTGCTGAAAAAGCATTCTCTGATCTGAAGGAACATTTCAGCTCTGCCCCCATCCTGATTCAACCCGACACCGGCCGCCAGTTCATTGTGGAGGTGGATGCGTCTGGCGCTGGTGTAGGAGCTGTACTCTCTCGGTGCTTGGCCAAGGATGAGAAGGTACACCCCTGCGCCGCCTCACTCCCACGGAGTCGAATTGTGATGTCAGGAACCGGGAGCTGCTGGTTGTGAAGCTAGCTCTGGAGGAATGGAGGTATTGGCTGGAGGGAGCAAGAGAACCATTCTTATTCTGGACTGATCACAAGAATCTGAAATATATCCATTCGGCCAAATGTCTCAACTCCCGTCAAGCTCGTTGGTCCCTGCTTTTCTCAAGATTCAATTTTACCCTGTCCTTCTGCCCCGGTTCCAAGAATGGAAAACCTGATGCCCTCTCCCAAAGATTTCCCTCCTCTGAGACCCCTGAGGTGCCCGATATCACCCTCCCTGCTCACTGTCTCATGGTTCAACATAATGGGACATTGAAACCATGGTGCGAGCTGCTCAACAGAACGAGGCAGCCCCTAGTCAATGCCCCACTAACCGTGTTTATGTTCCCAGCTCTGTCCACTCACAGGTATTGCAGTGGGGTCATTCTTCCCAGATATCCTGTCACCCTGGAACCAGGCGTTCTCAGGCCTTCATCATTCGGCGGTTCTGGTGGCCCCCCATTGGAGATAACATCTGCAACTTTGTCTCAGCCTGCTCGTTCTATGCTCAAGGCAAGAACTCTAACTGTTCACCTGCTGGTCTGTGACAACCCCTGTCTATCCCCAAGAGACCCTGGTCCCACATTGCCCTGGATTTTGTCACCGGTCTTCCCCCATCAGATGGTAACATCACCATTCTCACAGTTGTTAATCGTTTCTCCAAGCCTGTACACTTCATTCTTTTACCTAAACTCCCATCGGCCAAAGAAACAGCCAAATTATTAGTACTGCATGTTTTTAAATTACATGGTTTACCTGCAGTTGTTGTGTCAGACAGGGGCTCTCAATTCACATCCAACTTCTGTAGGGCATTCTGTAATCTTCTGGGTGTCTGTCTTCAGGTTTCCATCCACAGACCAATGGCCAGACCGAGCAGGCCAACCAACAGCTGGAGACTGTATGGTGGTGTCTGGTCTCCCAGAACCACTCTGCGTGAAGTCAGCAACTACTCCAGGCCGTGTATGCCATAAACTCTTATCCGCCCCCATCCACTGGTCTGTCCCCTTTCGAGTGCTGCCTTGGCTACCAACCTCCACTGTTCCCTGCCCAGGAGGAGGAAGTTGGCATTCCATCTGCTGAGGCATCCGTCCACCATTGTCAGCGGACGTGTTGGCGCATTCGCTCTGCCCTTCTCCGTGCCTCTGCTAGGATCAAGTGTCAAGCTGACCGCCATTGCTCCAAGGCCCCACATTACCATCAGGGGCAGCGTGTGTGGCTTTCAACCCGAGACCTGCCCCTCAAGTGGATTCCTGCAAGCTCGCCCCCTCGCTTCATCAGCCCCCTTCCCATTGCTAAAGTTATCAGCCCTGCTGCCGTCCGTCTCAAGCTCCCCTCCACTCTCCGCCACATTCATCCCACCTTCCATGTGTCCTGCATCAAGCCTTTCATGAGCCATCCCATGTCCTGCCCCCAAACCCCGCCCCACAGCTCATTGACAGGTCAGAGGCCTTCACGGTGCATTGACTGCTGGACGTTTATCCCCAGGGCCGTGGCCTCCGGTACCTTGTGAACTGGGAAGGCTATGGTCCTGACGAGAGGTGCTGGGCCCATCCATAACCCAGATCCTTCTCTTCCTTCTCTCGTCAGGGGCTTCCATCACCAGCACCCAGTTCTACCTGCTGTGACTCCAGGAGGTGTCTGTGGGGGTGGGGGTGGGGGTGGGGGTGCTGTCAATACCTCCCATTGAACTCTGTCTTATTGTGTGTTTCCCCCAGCTGCCAGTCTGTGGTTTTGTATTGCCATGTGCTCCTGTCCCCACTCCTGCTCTACTCCGGCCCCTGTATCACTGAGTACTCTGCCTCTCATCTGTTTCTCATTATTACCTGTAATCGCTGCCACCTGTGTCTCATTGTGCTCCACCTATCATCTGCCTCTCTGTTTATTGATCAGTGTATTTCAGTCCTGTGTTTTCACTTGTTTGTTGTCAGAGTGTGCCAGTGCATTTTCCTAAGCCTTTCCAGCATTTGTATCTGTATGCTGTCTGTCTGAATATTGACTCTGCCTGTTTCCTAATTCTGGTTTTTGGATTTCTCTGGATATTTTGATCTCTGCCTGAACTTTGACACTGACTTTGTTTGCACCTTGGGATTTGTTACTCAATTACTATCACTGTGTGCACAGTGCTGGGTCTGTGATTGGATCCCTGATTCAGCATCCTGACACACTCTTCCATAAATACCCATTTTGTGCAAGCCCCTAGGGATTGTGGAGCCATGAACCTCCTCTCCAGTTGCAGCCACTGACCCCTCAAAGTTGATGTCACTGTTGCCATCACTGTAGCCTCTCTTACAGCTGCCATTCTTCTCTGGTGACTACACTTAGAGGGGTGGCCTGGCCTAGGCACTGTGGCTGTAGTTTCTTCCACTTTTTTTCACAATGGACTGCACTGAGTTCCATGGTGCGTTCAGGACCTTTGGGATGTATTCTTCTACAGACCCTTCTATGTTATCATTTCCCTAACTTGTCTTGAATGCTCTTCTATCTTCATTTTGGTTTGGTCTGTTGAAAATCTACTATACTGTTGGACCTTACAGAGGGAGAGGATATTTATTCTTATTACCACAAATGATGCACTTCACTGTATGTTTTGATGTACATGTGATCAATAAGTGTATCTAAATCTGAAAACAAAATTAACTGGAAGCACGTGGATAAAAATGCAGCTCCTATTTTCAAGTAATATATTTTATCTGTCATTGCATATAATAACTTCCATTATTGTTTGTAATTAAATGAAAGCATGGGGGAAAAAACATAAGAATTGGGAAGGTGGTGTGGTTTGGATCAAAGAATTTCTTTGCATTAGGTGAAGAGAAGCTGGGAGATACCAAGCCAGTAGCATCTTTAAATAGACATGGGTTCTTGCAGACAGCCAACTTTGAGGAGGATGTTCCACAGCCCCTCTCAGCTGATGGAGTCAAAGACTTTAATGAGGTTCATGCACTTTTCTCAGAGTTTTTGCATGGTGAGGATCATGCCCGTTGTGTTTCTAGATAGAGAAAATCTGCACTGCAATACTTTGCTCAGATGATGATTGAGAAGAACTCTTGTGATGACTTCCCCTTTAACAGCCAACAGAGGACTCACCCTGAGTCACCATAGTCAGATTTTTCTTTTTTCTTGGAGATTATCATGATCACAGCTTCTCTGAAGTCGTTTGAGACTCCACACTGCTCCCACATGGTTTTAAATTGTGCTTTGTTCCACTCTGCACCAGACCTTTTCTTGACTTGACGTATGGTCTTTTTGATTTTTTTTTTGCTTAGGCTGGCTTTGAGGGGATACTTTGCTATGAGTCAAAGGCAGTAAATTCAAGGACGTCAGACTAGGTCTTTATTCATTTGGCCTTTATTCAGGAGAATGAGGGGGAACTTTATAAAAGTATTTAAAATTATAAACTTTTTGTAATACAAAAGGCACAGATAATGTGGATGCAACAGTCCCCGGGGTAGTGGAGCCAAAACTAGGGGCACAAGCTTAGGGTGAGAGGGTAAAGATTTAAGATGGACCTGAGGGATAACTTTTTCACACAGAACATGGCAATCAGCTGCCAAAGAAAGTGGCTGAGATAGTTTATTTAAGAACCACTTTGATAAGTACATTGAGGGATATTGCTCTATGACTCTGTAACATGACAATAATTGTAAGGTTCTTTGAAATATTCCCTCCAGTGTTGTC
>NW_026780873.1:0-22547 GCF_030144855.1 Hypanus sabinus
ACGTAAGGAAATGGGAGGCGGAGTTAAATTCCTTTAGAATGCAGTTGGATAGGTGCTTGGGAGTGTTGTGACATAAACTATGTTTTCAATTTATCAACACGTTTCTGGATAATCTATTTGGTGCCTTTCGGCCCACAATGTTGATTCGGCAATATTTGCTCTCGAAAATGTCTAGTATTACTCACAACTGAGTTATAGCTCCTTGCTGAATACTTGAGGATGTCTACAGTAAACAAAAACGAGGAGGAACTAATCAGTCCAGGTGGCATCCAGGCAAAAGTGTAAACAGTCGTTGTTTCACGGCGAGACGCGTCGTGTATTTTTTGCCTAACATTTCGATTTTCTGCATCGTCGGATGTTCTGCTGCTTGAAATTCAGCTCAGAATCTGTTTCATGTCTGTTGTCAGCGATTTATTAGAATTTAGGATAAATAGTCTTAATCGAGCTATTATATCGTATTCTTTCATTGTTTTTGTGATTATGGTTAACTGATTTTATTTCAATGATATTTCTAAAATATATCCATGACCGTCCAGTTCAATTGAGGACTGTTTCCTGAACAACATTCCTTCCTGCAAACCAATAAACTTGCAATGCATTTGAAACATTTATCTTTCTGTGTTTTCCTCTGCACCCTGTCTATACATTATACCACCTGTATTGTGTACTACCAACTCGTCCGTCGAGAAGCTCCACTGGACAAATTCCCTTTGCCTCCCTGTTCAGTAGTACAGTATTCGTGTTTGTTTGTTTGTTTGCTTTTTTTGTGCAGATAGATCTCTATTCATTAAGGAAATCGGTGTTTATGTCCCGGGATACCTTGCTAATATGTGACATCTCATTGCTCTGCACCATCGTAATTTATCAGCCCATTGATCAGGCTTTGAGAAGAGACTCTTTATTCATCTCTACTGATTTCCAAATATAGGCATTCTTTAAATGCTCCTTTAGAATTCCACATTCCATTCAGACAGTAATGTTGACCAATGTTCAGTTCTGCATATATCTCAATCACACACTATTAAGCTGTCCGTCGATTTCACATCAAAACAATATCGAACAATACAGTATTGAGACAATTGACTCCTGAAGAGGAAGAATTATTGATAACTGATCTCTGTATTCAATGTGCAATCGAAGCTTAATATTGATTTATTCAGAAACCGGTTACTCACCAGAACATTTCAGACTGACATCGTTCTTGTGGTTGCAATTCTCATTACTTGAAGAATATGGACAGTCGCACAGGCTCGACTCATTTCCTTTACATTTAAGGACTCTGTCCCATACGGATTCGTTTCCCTCTCCATAATACGCTCCCCCAACACAGAAACAGCGACTCCGCATTGAAGTTGATAGCACACCACGTTAGTATTATTCATATCCCAGTGCAGGTCACACACAGTTCCCCATTTTTCACCGAGCTGCTCTTCCAGTCTTCCCGAGCATTTGTCATATCCGGACACCAATCATGCAGTTCTGTGACTTGAGAAAGATGTGAAGAACAAACATTACAGTTAAAGTTATTACAATGTACAGTCAAATTATATTGCATTTATCATTTATCAAGTTCCAAAGCGTGGCGTTCCAATCTGATATGTGGGAAATGGCCTTATTATCCGCCAATAAATTGTAGCGACCGTACGTATTTCTCGTGACTTCATTTTAACTGAACATGCATGTTCCAAGCTGAGTTCCAAGCAGGTGCCTACGGTATGTTCGCCCTTCGATCGGCATTATCTAATTTAATATCCTGATATCAGAACTCCGCAAAAAAAGTCCCATTTTTTCTACAGTCAAGGCCAAATGGATGATCGTTCCCTAAATAAGGTACTTGGAGTTCTTCAACAGACTCTGTTACCTCGCTGTAACGTTGCTGACCGGAATTGGAAAACGTTGTTTCCGTACCACCCTTCACTGCGACCCTGTCCCATACTCACATTGGATCTGTAGAAATATTGCAAAGTATTCCTCCTTATGTTTCAGTAATTTCCCTCAGCAACACTTTTCCTTGTTCCCCTCCTCTTCCTTCATTGAGGAAGTCTTTGAAAAATAGGGTACGGAAATAAGATTTTCCGACCGTCTCCTCCATGCTCATCAGGACGTCGACCTCAACTAACCATTTTTCTTCTTTTACTCCATATCAATCCAAATATTTCCTACTCAGGGACCTGTTCCTGTGTCTGTCAAATTACATAAATATATCAATCGCTGTTGTTACCACAGGCTGATCATGCAATATGCACAACTTTCTCTGTGTAAAACAATTATCTCTCGTCCCTTTTAGCCGGCCGAATGCGACTAACAGCATTCAATCTATTTGTAGAATACTCCATCTTTGGAGAAACACTCTGATACACTGCCCTGTACTGCAATTTTATAAACCTCAAAACCGTAAGCTCTCAGTCATCTTCAGTTAATATCATTGAATATTATCGAAAGATTATTTTATTTCAAACTGTCTAGTTCTGGGAGACTGTAACTGATTATTCTAAACGCTTTGCTGCATCCTTTTCAGTTTAAGAACAGTTGTCCCATGTTGAGGCGATCAGAACTGCACATGATCCCAAAAAGTGAATTGGAAACAATATCGCACTGATATCCGTACTGAGGTCCCCACAGCTGCATTGGACCTCCCGGCCAATGAAGCCAAACATAGCCTATGCCTTGCTCTGAACTGGTCTGCTTCTCCAGTGCTCCGGTAAAGAATAGTGTTCGCTTCCTCTCTCCTTGTATTCATCAAAACGTTAGCACTACTTACGCTCCGCCTTTCTTAGCTTCCCAAAATATATCTCTTTGCAATGATCAGCTTTAAATTCCAACGGATATGCCTTTATACATCTTCCAATTTGATGTATATCAGATTTTACCAGTGGAGAACTTTCTTGTCTATCTACCATACCAATTGTTTGGACGTCACTACGCTTTTCGGAATCATGCCATCTGGATTGCAATTCATTCGCTGACACAATGTAAATGAAATTCTGCTGAAGGAGTGCAAAACTTATTGAACAACTACTCTAACACCCTCTCCAATAAAACGCGGTGTACTATCACCAATAAATGTTGAACTACCTCACTCTTGATCACAGGTGGTAACACCATTGCTACCCGTTTGACATGCGGGTTAAAGATTAAAGTAAAATCCAAAACATTTACAACCTTGCACTCGCCAATCTGCACGATTTGCTTTATGTACTATAAAATGCTGTATAAAATAAACTAAATCAAATTCTTTACACCCGGCTTCCCACGGATGGAGCCATACTGATTATCCCGATCCAAATTAGCCCCGTCTCGGTATCCTTCCCAGTAATTTAACATACACTGATGTTAGAGTCACCAGTCTTCAGGTCCTGGGCTCTTACATACAGTCCTTCATAGATAAAGGAAAGGCTTATACAGCCAGAAATCATTTGCTGATTCACACACGGCTAATTAGAGGACACCTATCAGCTATACGCAATATTAACATTGGAGTATTTGATCTCTGTTGGCGTATTAGAGATGTCATTCAGTCTGTCAGGGCAATATCTCCATAACGTCCCATTTAATTTAAGTATTTGTCGTGTTTTAATACGATGAGAAGATCTGATTGTCTTTCCTTCTGATAACTTATTTAGTTCTGTTAGGTCATCTTTCACTTTTATTTTCCTTTGGCCCACAAGCATCGAATTTCTCCAGCCGCCATTACAAAAACCCAACGTTTTAGGCAGATTCTTTATTGATCTCTTCTTCATCGCCGTTAACAAATTCTTATGCTTCTGACAAAACAGTAAACAGGACAGCATACAATACTCCAATTGTGGCCGACCCAGTGAGGTATAATGTTATGTCATGACGAGTCAAAACTTTTTATGCTTCCTTGTTATCAAGAAGGCAAAAATCCATCTGGAATCGCAGGCCCACTGTCCATCCGAGGTGACTTAGCTTTATGTATAGCAAAAATTGTCAATATGTCACCTAGTCTATTACTTGTTTTGTATGTCCTTTCCCCGTCATCTATAATAAACTGCATTGCCTCACATTTTTCCGATCAATCTTTCAATGTTCTAACCCACCTTCAATTTATTATTTTCCCACCTGTAGCCGAAGATAATATTTCTTTCCAGCAGTATCTTCCTGTCATCTGCATATATTTATCATAACACCAAGATTTATACCCAGATCATTCATATAGATGACTGTTACGTGGATGTGAAACGGAGTCGGGGGGGGGGGGGGGGGGGTGGGAATAAAAACACAATTTATTAACACTGAAGCAGAAACATGGAAAATTAATCAAGCGACCAACCTCAAATAAAGTCAACGGAGCTCTGCGACGATAGCTCCCAAACGGTTAAACTTAGGAACAATTCTTAACAGAGTCTTACTGGATCACATTCCAAGAATGTCAGCTCAGAAAGATTCAAAGGATTCACGGTGTAATTGAAAGGAGAGACTTTTAGTTTTGAAGTGTAGCAAAGTGACGATCTTGAAGACGGAAATTCAATTCAGCGAAGAAGCGAGTCTGGCAGAGATACTCCAAAACCATCAACGTAACTTTCCGAAGGGGATTTTTCAGACCCACAGTACCTCTCGAAAGTTTATCTCACAAGCTGTCACCGTACCTTTGCACTGGTTGCGAGTTCACGATGCGGTCTGCTTTGGAGAGTGCACGAAGATTCTACAAAGAATGAGAATTTAACCACCTAACTGACTTAAGAAATCCCTTTTCTAGGATTGGCCACCACAAACACTACGTTTTGTAGGGGTCACCAACGTGGTTGCCAAAGTATCCCCGTTTGGCTTAGGAAATGTCGGTAACCCCAAAATGCACAGCGTTATCGACTACCTGCTCCCTTTTGAGATCGATCGGAGCTGGCACTCTTCATTCCCAGTAACGACGCTACTGTCCAAATACAACGACTCTCCACCAAAGTGGGTCTCTCCCAAAGCGTGTCTCAACGTGTCTCTCCGGAGCAATCTGCGCGGCTGCTATTATACTGTTGGGATACGTCATCGGCTGACAGTACAGGAAACAAAGTGACAGATTTCCAGAAGATCATGTGCTATTCCAAGAATTGATACTGGTGTAAATCACACACAGATTTCCAGTACAGCACGTACAGTGCAAGGTGTTGAAACTCGGGTGCATTACACAGGTGTTGCAACTGGGGTTCATAACACCTCCCACCAAGGAGAGAAAATTGTCATCCATCAGGAGCAAAATTTTAACTACAATTTACACAAAATATAATTGTACATAAATCTAAAATGTACCATACATAGAAGGTTATCATACAGCACTCGACAAACTAATGTATTGCACGTGTGTATACAGATACCAAATTTCACTCCGTTAAACAAAAATACTTTGCAAATTGAACATCAGGACAAACAGTCGGCAATTATATAATTTTTACCTTTAATATGAGTAAATGATAGATCATAATTTTGTAGAAGCAGCTCCTGTTGTATTCAAAATGGCATTTTGTCAACCATTTTCTCTTTTGTACTTCACGACAGAACAGTTAGATATCAGGTGACCAGCTTGCTTACCAGCTCCAAAGACTGTCTGAAATTTACCCTGCACAGGACCCAACTTATCACACGTATTAACATTGCAAAAATTTCCAAACAAGTTATTTGGTCCAACAACACAACTTTTAGTTCCACAGATTTCCTTAGTAACCCCTATAAACGGCATCTCTCAGTCAAAACAACACCGAACCCTTTCTATTCAACCCACAACCATGAGGTTGTTTATCTTGAAATTCCTAAGTGTAGTTAAACAAATTAACAGGCACTCTTTCGGCAGACCACGGCTCCTTCAGCAAATTCAAAGGTTTTGAAACCAATTCGGACTTCTCAGGCTTTTACGGAGTTTCAACACAATATTCAGCATCCTGCATATTTACAGATGTTTCAACAACCTGAACACAGACAATTAGAAATGCCTCCTCTTCTTCGCCTTCAACGCTAGTCCCTGTTTCAGATTCTAATTCACCCTGATAATCCCAGTTACATTCGTGAAAGCTCTCATTCGG
The DNA here is from genome assembly GCF_030144855.1 of Hypanus sabinus. Taxonomy (NCBI): domain Eukaryota; kingdom Metazoa; phylum Chordata; class Chondrichthyes; order Myliobatiformes; family Dasyatidae; genus Hypanus; species Hypanus sabinus. The sequence continues at coordinate 6,030 of NW_026780873.1, forward strand.
GATAAACTTGACCTTATACCTTAAAGCAAACTCAACTGCCAGTTCAGCCGACTCTTATAATCTGGTAGCTTCCTTCTCATTCAAATGTTGCATTCATGTCATCAGAGAAGAAATTTCTTAAATTCCCCAATGGGAACCAACACATTCAAGTTGTCAAAATCATCATCCATATTTTTGGATAAGCACATTCTCAAAAAAGAAACACACAAGCACACAGATTTCTCATAGGCAAATTCTACATAAGTCTGATTCACAAATTTCTTAAGATTTCTACACCTTAGTCGATAAGCTTTTAACCAGCTCATAAGCCTTGAGTATAACGTGCTTCACAACATCATAATCAGCTACCTGTTCAACGGATAAAGCCGTATAAACTTGTTGTGCTTTAAACTTAAGTACGTTTTTTTAAACGGATTGGCTATATATCTTTCGGCCATTTTAAAATCTGAGCAAGTTTCTCAAAAGGTTGTAAGTACATATCAACATCCGCTTTATTAAATGGAGGAAACAATTCGACTTCTTTACTAGCGACAAACGGTTTCCTAACACGAGAAGCCTGATTCCCGGCCGTTAACCTCGCTATCGCTAGCTCAAATTCCGTCTTTTTATCTGCTTCTCTTTCCGTCACCTCTGTTTTAAATTTCTCCATCTTCAATTTTTCCAGTTGTAGCTGCAACTCAAGGTTACATACTGGAAACTTCACCAACACCTCCCCATCAAACACATTCGTAGCCACATAATGCTCAGCTAACTTCCTTTTAATCGCCGATTATGTCGTAGACGTTGTTATCCTGTAAGCTTCATCTTCTTAGAAATTTCCAGCACCTCACCCTTTTTCGCTTTTCCTAATGCCGCAAGGGAAGCTGATTCCAGAAAACTCCCAACGTCCATTTCTATTGAATTCCACACACAAACCAATTAAACAAAATAATCGGTATATCTCCTTTTCCCAATTAGATCGTTAATTATCCAATAATCTCCAAATTGGTTTAATCGCTGAACGTGCGCCGAATTTTATGTTACGTGGCATCAGCAGTATGTGGAACGGAGTCAGGGAATTACAGCAAAACCGAATGTATTAACACTTAAATAGAAACATGGAAATTTAAACAGGCGACTAACTTTAAACAAAGTTAACAGAACTGTGTGTCTATAGCTCCCAAACGGTTAAAATTGGGAACGATTCTTACTGGAGCACAGTCTTAGAATTTCAGTTCAGAAAGTCTCAAGGGATTCACAGGGGAATTGATAGGAGAGATATTTAGTTTTGAAGTGTACCGAAACGACAATCTTGAAGACGGAGATTCAATATACTGCGAAGAATCGAGTCTCGCAGCGGAACGCCAAAATGGCCACCGTAGCTTTCCGAAGGCGAATTTTCAGACACACAGTATCCCTCGAACGCGGATCTCACAAAGCGGCCACCGTACCTTTAGATTGGACGCGAGTTCACGATATGGTCTGCTTTGCAGAGTCTACGAAGAGTTCACAAGAAGTGAGAATTTCAACAGTAACTGACAGGAGAAATCCCTTCTATAGGACTGGTCACCACACACCCGAGGTCCGAGGTGTCATCAAAGAGGGTGCCAAAACTTTACGTTTGGATTACGAAATGTCAGACACCTCCGAAATGCACAGCGTTATCGACTACGCACTCCCTTTTGTGTTCAGTCGAAGATTTCACTCTTCACTCTCACTAACTACTCTGCTGTGCAAACACTACGACTCTCCACCAAAGTGGGTCTCTCCCAAACTGTCTCTCAAAGTGTGTCTTTCAGATTGTGTCTCTGGAGCAATCTGCGCGGCTGCTTTCATACTATTGGGATAGTGTCTTCCCGTGTCACTGCAAGAAAAATATCCACAGATTCTAGTAGATCACGTACTGTTCCAAGAATTGATACAGGGGTTCACAACACAGGTGTTCAAATTGGTGTTCGTAACATGACGCAAAAGAAACGATTCAGCACCAAATTCCGCTGAATTTGACACCGCTGGTCAAATTTGCTAAATAGAAAAGCATTCTTCAAACTTTCTCCTGTTGTTCAGTACATTGTATAACTGATTAGCCAGCTCAACTTTGAAACGATCCGTCTGAATTTTCAGAGAGATTACCAGGCGATGTTATGAAGAAGCAGCATTAGATTCACCTGTCTGCTATCATTAATATTCTCAGATATTCTTCAAACACTTAAACAAATCATTAAAACGTGATCACGCCCTTCAAAGCAATGACAAATAACCCTAATCCACAAATGCATTTTCAGTTATGCTTAACATGGATGAATACAAATATTGTCGTTCCGAGTACCAAACTTTTGTGCACTTTGTCAGACGACAATGAATAAGCCAGACTATAGTTGCCCACCAACCTCAACAGTTCAGCTATATTTTATAAAACGTATTTTCATACTTAAGCAACGCTGAAATGACTCAATTGCATTTTATTGAAACAAACACACAAGTTAACAATTCAGCAATTCTCATATCCGGGAAATATCCTAATATCTGGCCTTTCGTATGTAAATCAAAAGCATACATTTACCTGTCAAACGCGAAGAATTCACAGCTATAAGCTATAAGGGGAAACTTCTTTACTCAAAGAGTGGTAGCTGTGTGGAACGAGCTTCCAGTAGAAGTGGTCAAAGCAGGTTCGATTTTGTCATTTAAAAAAAATTGGTTAGGTATATTGACAGGAAAGGAATGGAGGGTTATGGGCTGAGTACAGGTAGGTAGGAAACCTACCTGATGAAAACCTCATCATACAGAAGAGGTATGGCAGCTGTTACACTTTAAAACCAGCTTGCTTCCATGTGGCAAACTTTGAAAATGACCTAGAGAGTGGAGGGAGGGGCAAGGGTGGGTGTGTGTGTGTGTGTGTGTGAGAGAGAGAGAGAGAGAGAGAGAGAGAGAGAGAGAGAGAGAGAGAGAGAGAGAGAGAGAGAGAGAGAGAGAGAGAGAGAGAGAGAGAGAGAGAGAGAGAGAGAGAGAGAGAGAGAGACAGAGAGAGAGAGAGAGAGAGAGAGAGAGAGAGAGAGAGAGAGAGAGAGAGAGAGAGAGAGAGAGAGAGAGAGAGAGACTATCGCATTTATATGCACTTCTTGCTATTATTTAATTACCTTCACAGCAATGAGCACGATAATACGAAATTTAATTCGAACCTGACGGGGCTAATCGCCACATAAATTGGATTTAGTGCAAAGTAATATATGGAGAGCGGTCCGTGCCGGTATTTGATACCTGTGACATCCCGGGGTCCAGCAAAATAGCGATACCGCAGATACAAAAGCGTGACTTTTACCTTCACAAATGACGCCGACATCGTTTCCGTGTCTATAGTAGTCAAACGATTCATTTATTGTACACTCGCGGAAATTGTCCTCGCTGCCGTCACATGTAAGATCCTTCGTCAAAACTTGTCCGGATCCTTCCCCGAAGTCAGAATTTTCGAGGGTTTTCAGCACGGCGCCGCAAGTAAGCTCACGACACGCCACTTTCGAGGCCTGCGGATTCCAAAAATCGCGATGCACAGTCCACCAATACTACTTGTAGTAAATCTCCACTCTCCCGGCGCATCGACTGTTACCGTCCACCAAGCTTAACATCGGTCCTTCTGTAAAACAAAAAAAAAAACATAATTTATAATATAATAGGTCTGTGACGATTTAAGCCTCACCAAACATTACATTTTTCCATGAACAACGTGATGATCAATTGGGATATCAGGCTGTGGGAAATCCCTACTGAGCTTTTTAACATGACGAAAGTAGTCAATGGACTATTTAATGTAGGGAGAACCGAAAGTCAGTCGGTCATTCCAGGGATTGAAATGGGTGCCTCCGAGGAAAACAAGATGATCTGCTTCAAAGTTCGCTCTAGTTTGTTTTACAGCCGTGCTTAACAAATATTACTGGGATTTAAAAAATAAAAGTTTTACACGCCATAACACCTGCGCACAATTTTATGTATGTACATGTGCATAAATTTCAAACTGCGCGGAAACACCGGCTCTGTGTGCCTATGTTTTCAGTTACTGTGCGTCCGCACACTCACGCAGCTCAGAGGGAAAATTGATGCTAGCTCGTTTTTACTCTTCGGAAAGCTGTCGAAGGACTCCGTGTCAGTGCCCCGAATATACACAGTCCTCTGTAAACAGGCAAACGAACCTTGTTGCAGGTGTGCAGAATTTCAGAAACTGGACACTATCGGAGAAGAATCGAACTGAGCATTCACGTCAATGGAATGAATACGGAGGTTTTTTGTTTTTTTTTTCTAACGTTCAGGAATAACTACTGTCTCTGCCCACTGACTTGCATGATGTTTACTGATTGTCGTCATTCCATGAGAAGAAGAGTCGCATCTTAAGTCAATCCTCGGTAAGAATTAGTTTAACTAAAAAACAAGCACTTCTCTTACTGAGAATTTAGCGTGGTTACCTGACGGCTCGAGCTGAGGATACTCCCGGCGGCCTGAAAAAAAGGAATGTAGAATTAGATTTCCTAATGTGCTCCGGGACAGCTTCTTCCACCAGACCATCGGACTGATTAACTCACGCTGATATAAATTACATTGACTATTTAGGATAAATTATAATCAATTATTATGATTACACGTTACACATTTACATGGTGACGTAACGTAAAGTTGTTTACTCCTCATGTATGCGAAGATGTCATAAATAAAGTCAATTCATTTGCCTGTGATGTTAAGGGTCTGGTGTACTTGTGTGGTTAGGAAGTCATGGTTAGAGGGATATCATGTTAATATGCATTCAATATTAAAAATATCCGCCACATCACAATCGCAATCCCCACATTCTCCGGACCGCTTCAACTCCACCCCCGCCCACCCAGTACTGCCCTCCGACCGCTTTGATCCCATGTTGTGCTTGCATTTGTGGCTCTTAAGACGCCGCTGCGATTCTTACAATAAATATAAATTGAAAAGCAAAAGCCACATGAAGTTATCCCTTTGACTACCCCGTCCATCGAATCACACTGCTTGCTGCCACTCATCTATTTTCGGATACAAATCACGGGAAGTTAATCCTCCCACTAAACTTGCATAACATCCTTACATAAAATTGTTTTCTGTGTAAAAAACAACTTGAATGCGGATTAATGAGGTTACTCCGCCCAAAAATGAACCTGCTTTCCAATCTGTCCATTTAATCACTAAAAATTTAATTTGTCTGTTCGTATATGTTTCTGGATATTCATAGAATTATATTCTAATATTTATTTCTGTGCTTGTTAAAACTCTTGGTTAAGCAGCGTGAACGGATAACGATCTCATCCCAGTCGACGTGCCCTTTCAACTTTGCTCCAGGGAAAAGAACCGTCTGACGCATTGCTATTTTCTTGCTAACAAGTTGGAAATGCATGGTTATATGGATCAATTCAATGCCAATATTATAATTTGTGAACGTTGTTTAATCTATTTTCTCTGCTCGAATTCAATGACACTCTTCTACTTCTCGTTGCGCAACCCAAACCAGGCCGCACTGATTGGATTTGACGCAAACGGCACATTTCACTGTACATTTCGAACTACATGTGCAAGTAAACAATATTAATCATTTCTTTATTTTTCGCAACGGTTGAAAATTATCACCCCAGTTCAACTGCTGTTTAAACCTCTTCGCTGTGCATTGAGGGAAAATAAACTTTTAATTACTCTTAGCTGACGATAGGAAGTAAACCATTCAAGCTCTCTTGTCGAAGTTTATTTCTGAAGAACGATCAGTGTACTTCCTCTTCGCACTATTTTCAATCATCCTGTTCTTGGTACATATCAGGACATCCCAACAACTGCTCGATGCATGATTTTTTTTCCACTGTAGTATAGTTTCTGCCTTCCAGTTGGCTTAAAAATCATAAAAATCAGCAATCCATCACTTTTGGGAAGATACCAGAATTCCGGAAGAAACAGGCAGCTTATAAGAAAACCTACTCCTGATATCTAGCAGACAGCACCGTGGTTTAGAATCAAATATGCGTCTCTACAACTGCACAGTTGCAACACGATGAATTATCCGTAACGGATACTTGTAGTACGTTTCCATAAATGGTACACTGCATATCGAAAACGGAGATCATCGTTCTATTATAATCTCAATTACCCCCTTTGTGGATTAGCACATTCTCTATCTGACACTCGGGCTTTGCCAACTTCCCAAATGTATGTATCCTGTTAAGTTACTGAGAACTATAAATTCCACCTGGTACATGTGCAAAAGTCCATATTACATTAGAGCAGAATTAGCAGATTCTGACTGTCATTTCATCCTGACTGAAGCAATTTTCCTCTTTGCTGCATCTCCTGCCATCTTAACATATCACGTCATGCCATTGCCAGCAAAGAATATATCAACCTCCTCCTTAAATATGCATAAAGTCTTTGTTTACACCGCTGCCTAAGAAAAATAATTCCAGGAATTTTCCATTCACTAGCCAAAATAAATTCTTCTTCATATCCGTTTTCAAAGGCTGTGTTCTGTGGTTTTAGACTCTCACACCATTGTAAAGATCATCTGCACATCCATTCTATTAAAGCTTTTCACCAGTTGATAATTTTTAATTAAGTCACAGCTCATTCTTCTGTATTCCAGGGAATACACATTCAAAGACTTCTTCAAGTGTCACGCCGTTCAATACTGGAAATATATTTGAACCTCCTTCGATCCTTCTCTAGATTCAGCAGATGCTTTTTAATATAAGGGGCTCAATATGTTCTCCGAACTCCAAGGAATGCCCCACCTTTGATCTGAAACTTTTCCGCAGTACATCTTTTAGATTCTAAACTTCTTGAACTGAATGCTAATATCGCTATTGCCTTCCACACGACAGACCCTATCTGCCAAGTAACATTTACAGAATCCTGGACTAGGATTGTTCAGTCCCTTTAAGTCACAGATTTTGTTTCTTTCGTATTTACTCTCAGTTTAGAAATATAGCCAACATTTTACTTTGTTTTTAACAAAGTGCACGACGATATACTTGCCGATAAGTTATAACATTTACTACATTTTTTGTCCATACTCTTCAGGCGTTGAAGACTTTTTAGAGCCTTTCTACTTCATGCATACTGCCTGCCCCACCACGTATCTTCATATCATCTTCAAACTGCAAGAAATCTATCAAAATCATCATACAGATCATTGATATTTAGCGTAAAATAAAACGGTCCCACAGCAGTCACCTGTGGGATACCAAACTGACCGCAGCCATCCACAAATCGCTGCTTTAAATTCCCATTCTTTGCCTCCGGCCAATCAGCCCTTGATTTCTCCATGCTAAATACTTTTCTGTAAGTAAGGGCTCCCAACTCCTTATCCAGCCTCATGCATGGCAGATTGATAAAGGTCTTTTAAAAATTTAATTACACAAATTCCAGTGATTCAATTTGTCCATCCTGCTTGTTATTACTAGAAAGAATTCCAATAGATTTGAGGGCAATATTTCCCCTTCAGGAAACTGACTGCCGCCTATTTCATCATGTGCTTTGAATTACCGTGAAATTTCGACTTTAATAACCGACTTCAACATCTTCCTAACAACTGAGGCTAGCTAACTGTACTGTCATTTATTTCCTTTTGCTTCTCCCCCTTCCAGAAACGTGGCCCAGTTGACCGAACTATCTACCGACCTTTTAGATTCCAAGAAAATGCTCTCTGGTAAAGGTACCTTCACACACTAAATGACCCATGAAACAGGGAACTTTCCCCACACTTCTATTGACTTCCATAGTGAAGACTCATGCAAAATACTATGGCAGTTGGTCCGCCGTTTGCTTATCCGCCATTAATACAACTATATAAAAAAAATCAGCTATCCGATATCCACTCTTTTACACGTTAGTTGTCCGAAGAAACATTTTTGCTCTATTATAAGTTCTCTCTTTTTATTTAGGCTGTCTCTAACATTCCTTGATAACCACGGATGTGTAATTTTTCCTTACGAATACCTCTTCCTCTTTGGGATATATTTATCCTGTGCTTTCCTATTTGCTTCCAAAATTAGCAGACATTTTACAATGCCGTCAACCCTGCCAGTGTTGCTTCCAATTAATTTTCAGGAACTGCTCTCTCATACCTCAGTAATTCCGTTTCCACCAGTGTAATAAAGATGCATTTAAATTTTACTACTGCTCTTCAAGTTTTCTAGTGATTTCGATCATAGCATGATTAATTCTACCCTAAGAATTTTTGTCTTTAAGCTTTCTGATAAACTTTAGTTCATTGCACAGCACCTATACCTGAATAGCTGATTACCTATGGGGCTCAACTGTGACTTGCATAAAAAGTCAACATTTATGTACTCGATAAATCCACCCTGCTGGTTTCCAGCATAGACATAATCTTCCCAATTTTCATTCATATTGAAATCGCCCATGACAATTTTTTTTTTTCCGAATGTCATGTATTTTCTACCTTCCCTTGTAATATGCAGAACATGCTTGCAACTGTTTGGGAATCTGTATAAAAGTCCCATTATGGTCCTTTAGCCCTCGCTGTCCATTAGCTGTATCCACAATGATTTATCATCTTGCGACCTCATGACAGCTCCTTCTAATGTTTGCTTTCCTGTATTATCATCAGATCCACGCCGCTCTGTCTGCCACCAAACATATCCTTTGGTAGAATGTGCACCCTGGGAAATTTAACTCCCATGTATAATCTTCATTCAGTCCTGGATTTGCAATGCCTAAAATATCATAATTCTCATTCTGAAATCGCACTGCAAGTTTTTGTATCTTATTCCACATGCAAAGCACATTCAAATATAGCACCCTTTGTCCTGTATTCACTCTTTTCAATTTTGTCCGGCATGTCCGTTCTAACTCATCCTGTTGACAGAAGTTTTGCCCCTTAAATAACCTCTTCTTACTACGCTTGCCTGAGGTTTTAAACCAGCTATCCTGTAATCTGCATTAGCATCCGCCTTTCCAACGAATTTTCTTGCATTAAACATACACGGTTCAGGACACTAGGCACACCATGCTCAATATTTTGATTCCTACTTTTGTCTGTGGTCGTGTCATCATCTGTTACGAAAACCATTCCAAAACTGTTATTACAGTCAGATTCCAACACCACTGCAGCTCTAGTTTAAGCCCTACTGTACTTCATTAACAAATGTTCTGCTAGATACATTGGACTCCCCCTGTTCAGCGGCAAACCGTTCCTTCTGTACAGGTCCCACATTCACTGGAAGAGAAACCAAGGATCCAAAGTTCGTAAACCCTCCTTCCTACAGGTACTCCTTAACCACGTAATAAACTGCTTAATATTTCTATTTCCAGCACGCAGTACGGGTATCAATCCTGAGATCACAACCATAGAAATTCTTCACTTTAACTGATAATCTAACTCTTTCAACTCACTCTGTCAGATGTAGTTACTTGTCCTACATATAGCATTTGTACACACGTAGACCACTATTTATGGCGGTTTAGTTTCCCACTTAAGAATGCTAAGGATTCATTCCGAAATAACCCGGAATCTGGCCCACAGGAGTCAGGATGCTATTCGGTATGTTGGTGTTGGCAGAATCTATGGACGGGGATTTAAAGAGAAGGAAATTCTGAAATAGGATGCATGGTAATTCGATATTTGCTGCTCGGCACGGACTTGAAGGCCGGAAGGACAAAATGATGTTACACAAGCGTGGGGGTAGGGGAAACCATGTGCAGAACACGGGTGCGGAGACAGAGTCGGGAGGCGTTATTGACGTAGCGAGCATGTAATCGGTATGCAGGAGCTATGCTAGAATTAAAAATGCCTGTCCTAAGAACAATGAAACGAGGTCACTCACACCGGAGTCCACCAACTAACTTGTAGCTCCTTGTTGTCATCTCAGGGCCTTTATCCTGCATTTTCTGATGGAATGCAAGTGTGTGTAGTTGGAATCTCGGAATGATTGGAAATTAAACGGGGGGATTGAGGACCAAACCCTGACGTAAATAGCGAGGTGGGGGTTTGATAGAAGGGACCATGAAAAATGATCGGTGTTTGAGTGTTTGACAATATAGCTCGGCTTTGAAAGAGTGAAATAAAGTCACCAGGTTCCATAGAGTAATTCCTTGGAATAAAGTACTTTCATGTAAAGAGTGGCAGAAGAGAGTATTCTTAAATGCTAAAGTGTATTCTCCGCAGGTAATCATATATTATATTTAGAGACCTGCCAACAGCCGCATTTTGCAGATGCCGACAGTATCAGTAAGAGCCCAGACGTTATTGTTAAATGGGTACACAACAAGATCAGCAAAATAATCATTAAACGTATTCCATGCTCTTCGCTGTTTCCCTGAGCTTAAACTATCTGCGAATATAATTTGATATATGACTTATATTCAGTTTTAATTTAATAAACAGCAAACAAGTATTAAGCAAGCGAGATAAAACTCAAAAATTCCCGCCAGATTAGGATGCATTTGCGTTAAGAGAAACAGAACTTTGTACTTCTTTATTCCTTCAACTAATGCCGTGCACTCTGCCTTACTGTTAATTTCCTTTGTCGTCCATTCCGTCCTGATGTTGCTTAGGGTTTTCCATTATACGGCTGTAAAGCATTAAGCGTTTTACATAAAGTACATCAAATGAGATAAATAAAACATTTCCCACTAAAATCTACACTATAAGTTGAATCTGCAGAAAAAAAGGGAATGTTGATACTTGTCTCATACTTCCAAATGGAACACGGAAACACGCACTGCAAAAACATACGGTTGGTGTTTTTTGCTTCGGCGGCACAAACATGCAAAATTTAATATTCAATTTGATATAAAATGTCACTCCATTGAAAATAATTCATAACTAATCACTCGTTATCTTTTAGAACGATTTCAATGTTGTAACACACGAAAATACTTACTAATGCCTGAGATTGTATATACTAGTAATACCTGCTCATTTGACTTTGCAACAGACTCTTTGAAACAGCTGCAAATGTTAATTATCAGCGATAGAAATGCGTACGGAGTTCAAACAGGAACAGCAGGTGTAACTTTGTTTGCTTCTCACATTCAGGGAGTTAGGTACAGCGAAATCCGATTGATTGTTTTCCAAGAGTGACTACTCCACATTTTAAGAACACCGATTAATAGGTTGTTAGGAAAATTAAATGATTACAGCCTTGTGTTTGCTAATGTGGGAATTTTCCAGCCGATACAATATAGTTAACCTTCGGTGTAATTTTATGGTGAAGTGATTGACAGAAACTAAATTGGAAGTCCATGTAATTAATTGAAGCACTTGTACTGCCAGTGATAAAGGGAAGCAAAAACTGCAAAGTAAATACCAAATTCAACACGCTGTTCCAATTTTCTGAAGCACATGAAACATTGATTTTGACGCGACATTCGCACGGCGAAACCTGTATTTCTACATTTGTGTTTACTCTTTCAACGTTCATTTATAACAAACTTAAAATAAAAGAACATTTTATTTTACAGTTTTTGCTTTCTATTCCACTAATTTAATGACAATGTTGTAACCCTACCCGAGCGTGGATATTAATGATTAAATAATATGTTTAATAATTCTTAATAAACTCACTATTACAGATCTGCAGAAACATTATCGCCAAGGTAAACCGCAGCATTCTCTCGGCCGTCAGTTCGAGCGAACGGTCTCGTATGTTAACCGAGTAGGCGCAGAAGGCACTGAATAATTAATCTAAACGCAATTTTTCCCGTTTTTCAGTATCTAAACCTTCTCTCTCAGTAGCCAATAGATTTTAACGCAATTGATTCGCGAATTGCAATTTGCTGAAACGCACCAATGTAAAAGGACTTGCCCATTACTGGATTTGATGGGTTCGTCTTCTTTCATTGGACTTCTCCTGAGAAAGCAATGAGCTCAGATAATCCAAAAAAAAATGATACAAAGACGCGGTTTCTACATAGTAAAAAAAAAAAATCTGCAGTCATAGAAGCTTACCGCACAGGAGTTGGTTGTTAATATCATTGCAACGAGTATTTCTGATCTGGTCGGCTTTCTTTGAGAGCACCGTTCTGCTCTCCCTCTTTGCCAAGAGCATGCAGTTCGGCAGTTTCACAATCTGGTCAGTGATCCTGTCCCGACTCCGACTTTCTCCACAAAAAACAAAAATAATTTGTTTTGTGTTCAATTTTATAAAACAAAATAGTTCAAATACGTTATTTTATATCCATCCAAAAACACTAAAGAAAAAGATGTTTTATCTCCACGTGTTCTCCGGTATTCACTTCCATGTTCTTTGCCTTGATATCTATGAGAGCACCATTATTTTCCTTTTTCTCGCTGTTTTCGTAAATTAATTTCCGTCTCAGTCACCCATCCTGAAACTACTTATAGTTTAGCAGTAACCCCCACTCCCCCAGCCGACCCACACACTGTTCACTGAGTTAATCTCTCCGCTTATTTTCGTTTTGGAATAGGCAACTGGATGCGTATAAGAACATTTTCCAACATTTTCTACAGTGCAGTTAGAGGAAGCAAACTGCAAGGAGGCGAAGGGATTTCAATGCAATGAAGAATGTCAAATGATAAACACAATGCATCCGAGATGTGGAATCTGTATCGCTTGGAAATTTGCTCGTAAGTACGGACGTCTTTGAAATGAAACAAAAAAAAAGGCCGGCAGCATCACCGCAGCCAATTTCCTCGTGAAGCCCTAGAGGTGAATGTGCGGCTGCTGAGTTCAACTTTGATCTCTGAATATCCTGGGGCTACCCAGGAGTTCTTTTGGTGTATCACTTCAAGGAAAACAGTAGCAGACGCCTAAAAGAGCAAACCGATCTTCCACTGTTTATTTGTGGTGAGCTCGAACGCTAAGAAATTCTTAAGGAAGATATACAGGAAGCTGCTTTGTGGTCCCAAAAATGAACCGAGAATAATATGCCTTCTTACTGGTCTCAGGCTGAAGCAGTTATGAGCGGGAATTGTGCATTATCGTGGTGAGTGTGCATTGCAATTGATTTTGCATCATTAGCCACAAAGTAAAAGGGAGACTATATGTTCTCCAATAGAATTTACTGACGGGCAGGAGTTAAAAGGTAGTAACACCAAGTTTATAATACGTGGTTTACTACTCGTGGCATGTACTGTTGTGGTTTATCATTGAAGAAGAGTGCAGTTGATTACATGTGTCAGAATTTGGCGCAGATTTTGGGCTTTACAGATACTCGCTATTAGGTATGCTCCTAGCAACTGCAACCCATATCGAAGGAATGTGATGTGGCACTACCAGAAGGGCATAGATTCCCTTTTAGGAAGGTTCACAGTTTGTAAACGGTGTGGAATTTAAACCAGTTTGAATATAGTGAAAACCCACGATGCACGTCCAATGTGGAGATGCAGAGAAGTGTAAAGATTCTGAGAAGTATGACGGAAAGAAGACAGGCAGGGAGAGTTCAGCGAACATGATAGGCGTAATATGTTATTTAGTTCAACTCAGTGCGAATTAGTGAAAAAGCATCTAGAACCAGAACATCAATTAGTGCATTAAACTACGATGGTGGTCAGATGAGAGAGAGATGGTTGCAATGGGAAAGGAACGACCTAAAAGCAGTCCAGGATTTCAACACGCCGGACATTATATTAATAGAAGTAAAATGATGAGTGATTTATGTGACTATTTACGGGGATCCCACAGCTTTATTCACAACAGACAAACATTTTCTAATGGAAAATGGGTAAGGCTGAAAAGTTGAAGTCACACTGGTCCTATTATGTTATTGGCTCTCAATATATTGATAGAAAGCAAGAACAAGCATTGATAAAATTCAGGGAAATTAAATTGTCTAGCCCTTTTAGTAATATATAGAAACACTTAAACAAAATATCAGAAATGCCAATATGTTATAAACATGAACTTTGCAATTTAGATGAAAAGAATCAGAAATTCATAGTAATAGATTGGATAGCGATATGGCATGTCTGCTCCAGTATAAGATTGGATTTTGTTTTTTTTTTTCGTGAGCTAACTATGCAACGTGGAAAAGTACCAAATGAGTGATTAAGATGGGTTGAGGGACATCCGGGAAGTTATAGGCTGTTGACTATCACATTTGTCTTTTGAAACTACTGATGTGGAATCTCAGTGATGGACCTCAACACATTTTGGAAGATCTCAGGATATTAGTAGCAACCAGAATGCCTTTGTGTGGGATATGTCATCTTCGAAAAGCTGTGCAGAGGACAGTAGATTGTGACCAAGATGATTGATGGTGGTTATGCTTTGATGCTGTCGTTCTGAAGTATATAGATGCTTTTGAATATATATAGGTTGCTGGGTTGATCATAAAGACTAAGTTTCATGGGAAGTAGATTCATTTGATAGTTTGCAGTCTGAAATGCTTTACACATAAATTGCAATGGCAGTGGTGGAAGAGATTTTCTGGCTGGATATATGTATCCAGGTATTTGTAGACGTTAAAAGATGTTTTGTTGTTAACCTGGAAGATGATGAAAAATGGTGAAGATGTGTAGAGGAAACAATATAATCACTGATTCCATAGGCCACATATCACTAAAACTTCCTGGCGAAAAATGGTTATTCGAATGCCGCATCGGCAAGTGTGAAATGTTGCATCTGGGGCAGGAAGGAGAACGAGAAATTAAAAACAGATGGTTGTATGGGGATCTTGGGATGCAAATCCAACAGTTCAGCGGTTGGAAAAGATGTCACATTGCATCTATATCACCAGCGCTGAAGGCACCATGTATAAGACCGAGGATTACATGATGTTCGACGCGACTGGATACAGTGTTCCATAATCACCAAATTTTGTAAACACATGAAAGTTTTGTACATGATCAGAGTTGTTTTAACAGGATGCTGCCGTGATTGTAGTATCACAACCGCGATTTCGGCAGCGCAACACATGCAGCAATTGCGCTCGTGAATATGCACGAATCTGTTAATTATTATTTCACTGTGAGGCTATTTACCTCCATTCCTTTTTCGTAGTATTTGACGAGACATGGGCACAGCTACGCTTCGATGCCTGCTTGTTTTCCACCTTGCCTGAGAAATTGTACTATCGAGTCAATTGACTCTGAAGACCAGCGGTATTCGTTTTGTGTTTGGTGTTCTATTCGGCCGCAGATTCGTCTTCGTTTTCCATTTGAGAGTTTTAGTTAACATCCCTGTTTGGTCTGGCGTTTTATTGCTTTCTTTTTCACATAGTTTGCATTAAAATCTGTGAACTATCGACCTACTTCAGTGTCTACCAACCAGCACTTAGGCTATATCCGATTCTGAGGACGGCAAATCTCGACCACACAAAGATGGGACCAGCAGAGAGAGGGCAACTGATCTTGGCCATTAGATTCATTGGTCAGAATGATTCGCCGAGACAATATTGTTCCTTTAGAATTCGTATGTATAAACTTTTCTTACTCTTCTCCATGTGACAGAAGGGTCTTGCTAAATAATCGACATAGAGCGAAATGTGAACGGTGACGTTTTGACATCGGTAGCTTGAGGAGAGGGCTTATTTATTTCGAGTGAATGTCCTGATCCTACATTACCAAATTCCCAGGTTTAAATTCTAAGTTTCACTTGTAACTTGTACTCTGATTCCCTACTTTATGGGCCTGTAACTTATGTCTGCATAGCAAATTTGCGCTTCAAGCAAACGTCAATTTATTCAACAAATCATCATTCAAGTCAATCGTGTAAATTCTGTAAGACCTCTGCATAAAAAGCTGATCCCTGGCTGGAGTGTTACACAAGTAAATTAAACCTATTGAATGTATGTTAATCTCTTGATGAACGTCAGGGTTCAGACTGAGAAAATTGAACTTTAATATAGGACATTAAATAGGTCAACAGAGAGCCAGCTTTCATAACGCTGAAAGAAACCAGTCTATACTGTCTAGAACTGTAAAATTGAGCAATTATCCTAACTGCCTCTGGCAAACAATTGTGAAAGTTAAAACACTGCGCAAGATTTGAAAAAAAAACGGCTCCTTCTCTAGGTTTTAAGCTTCATGATTACACTGTTTCCCAAACACTTTTCTTTATATTTTCTAAGTTTATTTATTATGTTTCCAATTGTTTGTAAGGCTTATTCAACGTGTTTAGTATGCTTTCAATATCCTCCTCATCTAGATGATTCCCAAGCTTCCCACTCGGCCCCGAATGAGTGTACTTGAACTCATTATGTTGGGGTTACCAAATCTCTAGCATAATTTTGAGGAAATGCCTGACATTTAAAAAAAATCAAATTATGGGCGAATCTCATTCGCATGTTAGAAAATTAAACATAAAGATGCATAGCTTTAAGCTGAGGGGACTGAATGTTTACCGGGAATGTCTGGGGCACGTTGATTTCTCAGGAAAGATGGGTAGCGATAAAATGTTGCCCGGGCTACCAGTAAAAGCAGATAGGCCAGTTCCCTTTAAAAGACTTTCAAATGGGCAGTTGTAGTTGCAAAAATGGAGAGACGAGAAATGTGCAATCAGAGGGCATGTGTAATATTCGGTGTTGTGTTCCCCACAGAAATTATGTACGCAATTCTAGTTCGTCTTC
>NW_026780874.1:0-22536 GCF_030144855.1 Hypanus sabinus
CACGTGCAGCCCAAACCCGCTGACAACTCCATATTGACCCACAAACCACAAAATCTGCGCAATCCACAAATCAGCGAACACCCGCATTTTCGAGAACACACTCCTAAATCCGTGCACATCCCTAAATCTGTGTGTACCTACAAAACCGTGTGCACACCCATATTCGCTGTCATGTCAATAACTCTGCAGTATTACCAATTTGGTGCGCACTTGAAACCCATTGACACGCGCTGACATGTGCAATAGATGATCTCAGAGCAAGAATTGCGTCAAGCAGTTGAGAAAATGGCAACTTCGTCACTAGTAATCCCAACGCAGCCCAAAAGTTGTGTACCAATCTTGATACGCCGACTCACCCATATCTGTGTGTAACTCGAAATAGCTCCTTCAAGTACATGAGAGAACTCCACCATAAATAGGCGCACACCACCATATTTGACAATTCAGCCATAAATCGCTCCTAAATTGCGTACATCAATAAATTCGGTGTACCCCCAAACATGTACCCATAAACAAATAAGAGCGCGCCCAAAATCTATGTGCACACCAAACCCTCTGACAAACTCACATGCCCGTAAGATCAGATCAAAGCAAGAATCGTTTCAAACAGTGCACAAAATAGCTGCTTCAACCTACAAAAACAATCAAAGTCCTAGGTACATTTATTATAAAAGTATCTATAAATGGAACAACATTCAGGTTCGTCACACACTCCAGTCCACCGACACCCCTACATCAGTTTGCACCCACGCTATCCATGCACGCACCCAATCTGGGTGCACCTCAAAGCCGAGTGCACTCCAAAACCGCCAACATTCCCCACATACACAGTAGATTATGCCAGTGAAGAATAATTACAATCAGTTCACAAATAGGTGTCTCCACCCTAAAGACATAGCAAGGGCCATGGTTTAAATTTGAAATTGCATTTATTAATAACGTATCGATAAAAGAATTGTAACGCCCTGGTAAAGGTTTCCGTGCTGAGAGATTGGATTATTATCAGAGGTAAAGGGTGCTAAGGAGAGTGGGCCATCCAATCAGGAGAGCGGATTGGTCTTCTGCCTGACAGAGGTGGGAGAGGAAGAGAGGAGGATGTGGCGAGAAGTGGCTGTAGGTTTCGATCTGGAGGGGACCCTGATTCGATGGGGACAAGGCGTCGGAGTCTCCAGAGGATCGATGAATATGATCTTTAGGAAATTAGAGCTCCAACATGTGCATATTTGGCTGTTTGATAATAATTGGCCCTTTTTGCTGTTTCTGTTTTTCTTCTCTACTAACTGATTAGTTGAAATAATATTCACAAATATTATCTCTTACTATCTTTCCTTTCGGTTAGTCCTGACGAAGGGTCTCGGCCCGAAACGTCGACAGTGCTTCTCCCTACAGATGCTACCTGTCCCGCTGTGTTCCACCAGCATTTTGTGTGTGTTGTTCTTTGAATTTCCAGCATTTGTAGTTTTCCTCGTGTTTGCTGTTTAAATTCACTACTGCGAAGTCTCTGGCAGTGATGCCTACACTAAAGAGGTTTAAATCTTCTCTTCAACGGGAGTTCAGTCAAACCCTCTCTCGCTGCTCTCCATCTGTAATTCCTGCGGTACTTCAACTTTTCGATCACATTTTGACCCAGACCCACTATTGCAGCCATATATCCTTCCTTGGAGCGTGCCTCCGCCGCCAACTGACTCCAGTTGGCTTCAGGATCCGTTTTCGAGCTTCTCAATTTGGACGTTCCGAGGATCCCAGGTACTCACATTTAATTGACTCTGCCTCCCATCCAGCTGTGAGGGCGATACCCTCAGCCATGAGAAGGTACCTGGTGTACCTATCACAATCCCTTCCACGCCTCTGGGACACCTTTTTCTCCATTTGCAATGGACCTGTCCGTTATTTCATCCTCCGTCGGATCCATGCGTGCAAACGCCGTTTCTTTGACTTTATCACGTCCTGCAAGGATCGCAAGATCTTCCATCTGCACACCTCAGAGCATGCTCTTCGTAACGCGTCCCCGGCCCCGGCTGTCGATCTCGGCTATTCCAGCGACCCAGGGCATTTTGATAACCCGGACTCCAGCGCCATCAAAGCGGGTTCCAACGACCATGGACAGCTTCAAAGCGATTTCGAAACCACCGACTGCGACTCCAGCCTTGAACTCCAGGCCGGGTTCACGTGCTGCGGTTGTGTCTCCCGTCTCCCCTTCCCCACCACTACTCTGCAATCCCCTCTCTCACAGATCCATTCGTCAGCTCCTGGGCCCTCAGAGGCTCCATTTTCCTCTCATCCCAACCCTTCCCTCTCCACTGACATTATCAGCCTCCCTTTCCCCTCTGATCCCGTCTCTAATCCCTGCCGGGTCTTTACCATTTCCTCCGACCTTCAACTCTCTGAGGCACAGCGCTCTGTCCTCAGTGAGGGTCTGAGCTTTGTCCGCCTTCGCCCACACCTCAGCGAGTTCCGCGTACGCCATGACGCTGAACTCCTCTTCCGCCGGCTCCGTCACCCAGCTTATTTCTTTGGCAAGGACTCTCCTACCCTCACCGATAACCCCTTCTCCCGTCTTCAACCCTCCTCCTCTTCATGGACACCCCGCTCTGGTCTTCTGCCTGCTTTGGATCTCTTTATTGCTGCTTGCCGACGGGTTATCAACCGTTTCGACTTCACCACACCCTGTTCCAATTCCAACCTAACTCCTTCCGAACGCTCTGCTCTCCGCTCCCTCCGCACCAATCTCAACCTCACTATAAAACCCCCTGATAAGGGGAAGCTGCTGTTGTCTGGCCGAGGTACAGCGACAACTCTCTGATATCTCCTCTTATTTACCCCTTGATCATGACCCCACTAAGGAGCACCAGGAGGCCATTGTCTCCTATACCATCCCCAATCTTATCAGCTCTGGGGATTTCCCATCCACTGCCACCAACCTCACAGTTCCCACACCCCGCACTTCCCGTTTCTACCTCCTACCCAAGATCCACAAACCTGCCTGTCCATGTAGACCTATTGTCTCAGCTTGCTCCTGCCCCACCGAACTCATTTCTGCATACTTTGACACTGTCTTATTCTCCCTCGTTCAATCTCTTCCCACCTACGTTCGTTCCACTACTCAGGCTTTGAATTTTTTTCAATTATTTTAAGTTCCCTCGCCCCCACCGCCTTATTTTAACCATGGACTTCCAGGTTCTATATACCTTCATCCTCCACCCGGACGGTCTCAACGCTCTTCACTTCTTTTTGGATTCCAGACCTAACCATTTCCCCTCTACCACCACTCCCCTCCGTCGTGCAGAATTAGTTCTTACTCTCAATAATTTCTCCTTTGGTTCGTCCTACTATAAGCCTACAGACTCTCACAGCTACCTGGACTATTCCTCTTCCCATTCTGTCTCTTGCAAAAATGCTATCCCCTTCTCACAATTCCTCCGTCTCCACCACATCTGCTCTCAGGATGAGGCTTTTCATTCCAGGACGAAGGAGATGTCTTCCCTTTTTAAACAAAGGGGCCTCCCTTATTCCACCATCATCTCTGCTCTCAAACGCATCTCTCCCATTTCCCGCATTTCTGCCCCTCACCCCATCCTCCCGCCACCCCACTCGTGATAGGGTTCCTCTTGTCTTCACCAACCACCCCACCAGCCTGCAGGTTCCACGTATAATTCTCCGCAACTTCCGCTACCTCCACTGGGATCCCACTATCAAGTCCACCGCCCCCCCCCTTTCTGCTTTTCGCAGGGATCTCCCCCTACGCGACTCCCTTGTCCACTCATCACCCCAACCCCCACCCCCATCCCTTCCCACCGATCTCCCCCTTGGTACTTATCCTTGTAAGCGGAACAAGTGCTACACCTGCCCTTATAAATCCCCCCTCACCACCTTTCAGGGTCCCAGACAGTCCTTTCAGGTGAGGTGACACTTTACCTGTGAGTCGGCTGGTGTTGTATACTGCGTCCGGTGCTCCCGGTGTGGCCTTTTATATATTGGTTAGACCCGATGCAGACTGGGAGACTGTTTCGCTGAACACCTACGCTCGGTCCGCCAGAGAAAGCAGGATCTCCCAGTGGCCACACATTTTAATTCCACGTCCCATTCCCATTCCGATATGTCTATCCATGGCCTCCTCTACTGTCAAAATGAATCCAAACTCAGGTTGGAGGAACAACACCTTATATACCGGCTGGGTAGCCTCCAACCTGATGGCATGAACATTGACTTCTCTAACTTCTGTTAATGCCCCTCCTCCCCTTCTTACCCCATTCCTGACATATTTAGTTGTTTGCATTTTCTCTCTCTCTGCCCATCACTCTGCCTGTTCTCCATCTCCCTCTGGTGCTCCCCCCCCCCACCTTTCTTTCTCCCGAGTCCTCCTGTCCCATGATCATTTCACTTCTCCAGCTCTTTATCACTTTCGCCAGTCACCTTTCCAGCTCTTAGCTTCAATCCACCCTCTCCGGTCTCCTCCTAGCACTTTACATTTCCCCCTCCCACCACTACTTTCAAATACCTTACTACCTTTTGTTAGTCCTGACGAAGGGTCTCGGCCAAATAACGTCGACAGTGCTTCTCCTTATAGATGCTACCTGGTCTGCTGTGTTCCACCAGCATTTTGTGTGTGTTGATTGAACTTCCAGCATCTGCAGATTTCCTCGTGTTTGCACTGCACACCATCTGCCAACTTTTTGCCCATATTCCTAAAATACCGATTCAGTCCGCCATTTCGTTTCCCCAGTATTAAGTATCCAACATCTTTTACCTTCGGCCTGAAATTCACTCTCTCCTCCCTTTTACACGTTATGTATCTGAAGAAATGTTTGGTGTCCTCTTATATATCACTGTCTAGCTTAAATTCATATTCCATCTTTACCTTCTTAATGACTTTTAGTTGTTTTCTTTTGGCTTTAATAAGCTTCCTAGTTGTTTAACTAGCCACAATTTTTTTCTCAATTCTGTTAGGCTTTTATGCTGGCATTGACATTCCTGCAAAACTCTTCATTTTGTGATGTATTTACCCCGTGCCTTCCGAATTGCTTCCAGAAATTCCAGCCATCGCTGCCCTGCCGTGGATCCTGCCGGTGATCTTTCCAGTAAATTCTGTCCGATTGTAAACGCCTCTGTGATTACCGTCACTCTGCTGTAATACCACCACATCTGATTTCCGCTTCTCCTTCTCAAACTTCAGGGTGAATTCAAAAACATTATGCTCGCTTGCCCCTAAAGGTTCTTCTACTTTCAGGTTTCCAATCACTTTTGCGTCATTGCCCCACACCCAATTCAATAGAGCGGATCTTCCAGTAGATTCAAACGTGAGCTGCCTTTAAAAGCTATCTCGAAGGCACTCCAGAAATCCCTCTACCAGGAATCAAGCTTTAACCTGATTTTTGCAATCTGCATGCATATTTAAATCCCTCATGACTCTTCTACCATTTCCTTTTCGGTAAGCATGAGCTACCTCCCGTTTAATGTGTAGGCCACATCCTTACTGCTGTTCCATGGTCTATACAGCATCTTTCACTTTGTAGCTCCTCAGCTCTATCCAGAATGGTTCAACACCTTCCGCCCCTACATCACCTCTTTCTAATGGTTTGAATTTGTTTGAGTTTTACAAACAGAGCTACCCCACCACCTCTGTCTTCCATCCTGTTCTTTCGATGCCGTATGCTTCCTTGGTACCAATCTCCCAGTTATAATCGGCTTACACCAATTGTCGACAGTCATTGGTAGTAGCGGAGGCTGTAATTAAGATGAGGCGACCTGGCTTTTCACGAATAAATAAAAACAGTATTTATTCATACCGCGCCCTGTATTCATGGGGAGATTGGAGATTAGAGTAACTGAGAGTGGATTAGCCACCCAGTCTCACACTAGCCCTACAGTCCTTTGGGAACGTCAGATTGTAAGGTACTGAGCATGAAAGGGAATAGACAGACATATCCACAGACCAAATGGTGGGCGGCATTCTGGAGCAGTACTTTGATTGGCATATGACCAATCAATTCTCTCTATTGGGATAGGGGGAATGCCATACTAGATCTAGTATTAGATAACGAACCGGGTCAGCTCACATGGAACTGGATAGAATCAGAGAGGACAGGAAAATTTTTAATTGGGGAAGGGCAAATTATGAGGCTATAAGGATAGATCTTGCGGGTGTGAATTGCGATGATGTTTTACAGGGAAATGTACTATGGACATGTGGTCGGTGTTTAACGATATCTTGCAGGATGTTAGGGATAAATTTGTCCCGAAGAGGAAGATAAAGAATCGTAGGGTGGAGGAACCATGGGTGATAGGTGAAGTGGAAAATCTAGTCAGGTGGAAAAAGAAGCAGACACGAAGTTTAGGAAGCAAGGATCAGATGGGTCTATTGAGGAATATAGGGTACCAAGAAAGGAGCTTAAGAAGGGGCTGAGAAGAGCAAGAAGGGGTCATGAGAAGGCCTTGGCAAGTAGGGTAAAGGAAAACCCCAAGGCACTCTTCAATTATGTGAAGAACCAAAGGATGATAGGAGTGAAGGTAGGACCGATTAAGATGTGCCTGGAGGCTGTGGAGGTAAGCGAGGTCCTCAATGAATACTTCCCTTCGGTGTTCACCACTTTATGACCATAAGGCTAATGTGAATGAGTTTCATGTTCTGAAGCATGTTGATATTAAGTGAGAAGAGGTGTTGGATTCGTTAAAATACATTAGGACGGGTAAGTCCCCGGGGCCTGAAGGAATATTCCCCAGGCTGCTCCACGAGGCGAGGGAAGAGATAGCTGAGACTCTGGCTGTGATCTTTATGTCCTCGTTGTCCACGGGAATGATACTGGTGGATTGGAGCGAGGCGAATGTTGTCCCCTTGTTCAAAAAAGTTAGTAGGGATATACCAGGTGATTATAGCCCAGGGAGCCTTGCGTATGTGGTGGGAATGCTGTTGGAAAAGATTCTTAGAGATAGGGTCTATGGGCATTTCTAGACTCATGGTCTGATCAGGGACAGTCAGCATGACTTTGTGAAGGGCAGATTGTGCCTAACAAGCATGATAGGAGTTTTGAGAAGGTGGCCAGGCATGTAGATGACGATAGTGCAGTGGATGTGATCTACATAGATTTTAGTAAGGCATTTGACAAGGTTCCACATGGTAGGCTTATTCAGAAAGTCAGAAGGCATGGGATCCAGTGATGTTTGGTCAGGTGGAGTCAGAATTGGCTTGCCTTTAGATGGAAGAGTGTCGTGGTGGAGGGAGTACATTCAGATTGGAGGGTTGTGACTGTTGGTGTCCCACAAGCATCTAATCTGGGACCTCTACTTTCTGTGATTTTTATTAACGACCTGGATGTGGAGGTAGAAGGATGGGTTGGCAAGTTTGCAGACGACACAAAGGTTGGTGGTGTTGTAGATAGTGTAGAGGATTGTTGACGATTGCAGAGAGACATTGATAGCATGCAGAATTGGCTGAGAGATGGCAGATGGAGTGAGGTGTGAGTGTGAGGTGGTACACTTTGGAAGGACAAACTCCAAGGCAGAGTACAAAGTAAATGGCAGGATACTTGGCAGTGTGGAGAAGCAGAGAGATCTGGGGGTACATTTCCACAAATCTCTGAAAGTTGCCTCACAGGTAGATAGGGTAGTTAAGAAAGTTTATGGGGAGTCAGCTTTCATAAGTCGAGGGATAGAGTTTAAGAGACGCGATGTAATGATGCAGCTGTATAAAATCCTAGTTAGGCCACACTTGGAGCACTGTGTCCAGTTCCGGTCGCCATAGTATAGGAAGGAGTGGAATCATTGGAAAGGGTACAGAGGAGATTTACCAGAATGCTGCCTGGTTTAGAGAGTATGGATTATGATCAGAGATTAAGGGAGCTGGGGCTTTCCTCTTTGAAGAGAAGGAGGATGAGAGGAGACATGATAGAGGTGTACAAGATATCAAGAGGAATGGAGAGAGTGGACAGCCAGCGCCCCTCCCCCAGGGCACCACTGCTCAGCACAAAAGGACATGGTTTTATGTTAAGGGGAGGGAAATTCAAGGGGGCATTAGAGGAAGTTTTTTCACTCAGAGATTGGTTGGTGCGTTGAATGGAGCGCCTGAGTCAATGGTGGAGCCAGATACACTAGTGAAGTTTAAGAGACTACTAGACAGGTATATGGAGGAATTTAAGGTTGGGGGTTATATGCGATGCAGGGTTTGAGGGTCGGTACAAAATTGTGGCCGGAAGGGCCTGTTCTCTGCTGTACTATTCTATGCTCTATGACGGGCTACCGAGTTTCTGTGTCGCCATGACAATGTTTTACTCCCTTACGTCCACGCCCCCTCCCTCCACAACACAAACTACCATAATGCCCCGGAGCTGCCGGTCACAGGGAAAATCCGCCCGGGAATAACACCTTGGCCTTCAGGCAGTGAATGACAGGAACCAGAGCCAGGCTCGAGAACCGCATTGGCTTGTGCTCAGGACGCGGATTTATTGATGAACTTAAGTACCGATGTGACCGGATATTTCACCGCGCTGATCACCTGCTCCCTGAATTTCGACTGAGTCACCACGTAAATAAATGTGTTCGTGCAGCAGCTGAAATTCCTCAGCAAAACTCCGACGTAGTGAAAGATCCATTCAGAATAATTGAAATCAGATCCTTTTCCTGCGACCTGATAATATATCACATTTACAACGTATGTCATCCACAGGAGGATGAAGCTGCCGGAGAGGGTGAAGAGTAAAACCACAGACCTCCTCCTGCTCTCCATCTCCGGGTCACAGCGGTTCTCCCCCTTGTTCTGACCCTTCAGCCCCTTACGGACCCGACTGGCCACTAAAATGTGCCTGACTGTCAGAGCGTTGAGCAGCAGGATCCCAGCGAAAGGGAGGAACGGAGTTAAAACCGTATCGAGCCAGTCATACCCTATCCATCCAGGGTCAGTGAAATAACTGTCCATGGTTCTACAAAACCACGGTACATTGTCGATGATCACGCTGTGTTCAAACGTGAAGTATCGGGGTACGTTTTTCAGACAGAACAGTATGCTGGCTGCTATTAGAACCACAGTCGCAGTTTTTTCGGTGCAATATTTTGTTTTCAGCTTCTGGCAGCAAACAGCAACAAACCGGTCAAAGGTGAAAGCGACGGTGAACCAGACAGAACAGTCTGTGGCTATGTACGTTAGTGATTCGCGGACACTGCACACCGGGGTGATGTCCAGAAAATTCCACGGAAAGTAATACCAATTGATTCGAGACAAAATGACCTCGGTGACAATGGTCAGTAGATCCGCCGCTGCCATGGCCACCAGGTAGCGAGTGGTGCAGGTAGAGAGGCCGCACTTCCCCCGGGATAGTATCACAATCGCCACAACATTCACTAGAGAGAGAGAGAGAGAGAGCGAGAGAGAGAGAGAGAGAGAGAGAGAGAGAGAGAGAGAGAGAGAGAGAGAGAGAGAGAGAGAGAGAGAGAGAGAGAGAGAGAGAGAGAGAGAGAGAGAGAGAGAGAGAGAGGGGTGGGGTGGGGAGAGGACAGACACTTGCATTACTGACCACATTCACTAAATACAGGAACTCGCTTCAGCTAAAAATCAGGAGTGCAAGACCCTGTGAACGGCTGCTAATCTAACATCAGATGCGGGTCACTCTGTCTTTGTCCTGCCTTCTTCACTGACGGATATCGGTGCAAAGATCATCGACTTGGAAGCTTGTCGGTTGATCATAAACAGTTTCCCACCGGTTAAAACACGGAAATACCAAACATGAATCGCTCTGCTCACTCACCGGGAACTCCAGTGACGGCAATCAACACGTACAATATTGTCTGCACACTCCGGTACCTTTTCCACATTGCAGACATTTTCTCTGTGCGTCAATGTGTCCCCCTGTGCCACAGGCGGTCTATTGGAATGAAATGTTGAAGGACCACATGCCTCTGGTTTATAAATACCATCTAGCGACTCCACAGGGACAGATTTCAACATGTTTTAAAATAAAACTGCTTAGCTTATATAGAAACCTATTACATCAGACAGGTGGCATCCCCGCGGTGATAGATTGTGCTTAATTTAGTGAACTAATTTTTAGACCAGTTGTGTGAGTTGGTTTTTCCCAATAACCGTAACAGAACCTTTGATGTGTCTGATCAATAACATTTGCTTCCACTGTAAATATCTACTTCAGAGGAATCATTAATCCATTACAGAATATTGAAATAAAGTCTGTGAAATTGTTTTGAATCGCCTATTGTTGCCATTCTCCTCAACGGTATAAACTCTTGATGTAGATGGTGTTTTTGCAGACCAAGAGGGCCCTTTGTAAGATGTCTGTGTGTGGCGACATGAATGAACTCTTTCAAATACATGAAGCCCTCCAAATTCTTCAGTGAATTAGTCACAGCGTGTGTGTGTGTGTGTGTGTGTGTGTGTGTGTGTGTGTGTGTGTGTGTGTGTGTGTGTGTGTGTGTGTGTGTGTGTGTTTTCAAGCACTTTCAAATCTTGTACATCCCCAAATCTGTACGTACCCCCAAAACGCTCAACCCCCACATTCAAATTAGATTCTGCAAGTAATGATCGGACCAATGAAAGAACCTTGAGATTCGTCACGGCTCCAAATCCGCAGGCACCCCCACACGCACATTGGATTATCCCAAACCTTCACGCACCCCAAATTCCGTGTGCACATCATATTATCAGATAAACTCCTGAATCTGGAGATCCCCAAATTTGTGGCACCTCTAAATTAACAGATACCCCAAAATGCCGACACCAAATCTGACACACCCCAAATCCGTATGCATCTCCAAGTCCGTTGGCAAAACCAAATGTGTGTGCAGCCTTCAATTTGCCAAAACCCGCAAATCTGCGCAATCCCGAGATCCGTGTACACTCAATATTCGCCAACACACCATTAAATCAGTACGCTTCTTAGAATCGGTGTGCATCTCTAAATCCACAGACACCGCCCAATCGGCTGACATCACCAAACTGGTCTGTACCCCAAATACTCCTAAACTTCACCAAATCTGCATGTACCGCTGAATTCTTTTTCATTGGCATACTCTTAACATCCCCCTAAATCAGAGCCCATCCCCAAATCCGTACGGACTGCTAAATCCGTGTGCACCCGCGAATAACTGCATGATTCCAAATCATAGCGAACCCCAATTCCGAGCGGAACCTAAAACCGATGACGCCAAACCATGCCAATCAGTATCCCAGAGGAAGAATAATTTCAAACAGCTTAAAAAATTAATGTTTCTTCCTTGAATCAAATAGGAAGAAAAACGTTCAAAGTTCAATGACATCCTGAATCTGTCGGCACACCAAAATCTCAAACATACTCAACTTCTTGTGCAACCCCATATTCGTTAACTCTTCCTTAATCAGCGAACATCCCCAAATCCATGCGCATTCCCTTAAAGTGCAAGGCTCAGTTCAAAGTGAGGGACGCCCAAACCCAAGTGCAACCAGGAATCTACCAATAAACACAAAACTGTGTACAATCGCAAATCGGTGTGTACAGCAAAATACCTATGCACTTGCGGGGAACACCCAAGTTAACTGACTCCAAATCTGTGTGCAGCTCCAAATTTAGCAACGCTCCCCCAAATCCATCTGCAAACCTTTGAGCCATCGAACCCGTTTGCCGGCACATCCTGAGATGTTCACGCTTCCACAAATCGGTATGTTTACGTAAATCTAAGACCCAAAGGGACCTAAGAACACACGAATCCAAAGCGACCTTACTTTGTGGATCCAGAATTGCCTTGCACTGAACCGGACCGGTCAGATTCTGCAGAGAGGTCGTTGACCAGTAGTTTGCTTCAGGGATCTTTTCTGGAACCCCCTTCACTTCGTGATTTTTATAAATTACAAGAAATGAGGAAGTGGAGGGATGGGTTAATAAATTAGCTGATGACACAAAAGATGTGGATGTTGTGGATAGTGTGGCTGGCTGTCAAAGGTTACACCGGGACATCAATTGGATGCAAACCTGGGCTGAGAGGTGGCAGATGGAGTTCAATACAGATAAATGTGAGGTTGTTCATTTTGGAAGGTCAAATATGACGGCAGAATATATTATTAATGGTGAGACTATACTGTTAATTGCAGTGTGGTGGATCTTGATGTCCGAGTCCATAGAGCACTCAAAGCTGCTGCGCAAGTTGACTGTGTGGATAAGAAAAGATACGGTTTTCATCTGCCGTGATATTGAGCTTAAGAGCTGAAAGGTAATGTTACAGCTATCTAGGACGCTGGTCAGATACCACCTAGAGTACTGGACTCAGTTCTCATCACTTCACTACAGGACGAATGTGGAAAGTACAGAAAGGGTGCAGAGGAGATTTACATGGATGTTGCCTGTATTATGGAGCATGCCCTATTAGACTGGGTTGAGTGAACTTGGCCTTATCTCCTTGGAGCCGCGGAGGATGCGAGTAACCTGATAGAGGTGTATAAGATGATGAGCGACATTGATTGTGTGGATTGTCAGAGGCCTTTTCCCAGGGCTAAAAAGAATTACACGAGAGGGCACAGTTTTATGGTGGCTGAAAGTAGGCACAGAGAAGTCTTTTTTGTCACAACATCGTGGGCCGAAGAGCCTGTACTGCGCTGTAGCTTTTTGTATGTTTCTACCCGCAAATATATGTGCCCCCCAAATCCACAAACCCTCCCAAACATGGGCTCCCCCTCAAATATAAACCCCCCCAATTCATGTGCACTCCCAAACCTGCTGACACTCCCAAATCGACCCACATTCCTAAATATGTGCACAATCCAGATCTGTGCTCACCCCAAATCCACAGCCACCTCCAGATGCAAATTAGCATATCGCAGAGGAAGAATCATTTCAGATATAGCAACCAGCACCTTAAAAATACAGCAAGAGCAAAGTTCAAAGGTTAAACTATTTATTATAAAAGTATCTACAGATGAAACATCTTTGATATTCGCCAAACATGCACTGGAAAAACATGAAATATATCTACATCCCAAATCCATGAGCACCTCTAAATCCACCAACTCCCAAATTCAGTGGGTAGCACCAAATCCACTGACGTTCCCAGATCTGCGCACCTTCACAAATCCATGTTCACCCTCGAGTCAGTGTTTGCTCACAACTCTACCGACATCTCATATCCGCTGACAAACGCCGATACCTGCGTCCGTCCGCAAATCACTGTGCACGCCCACATTCGCTAAAATCCCCTCCGTCAATGCATTCTCCAAATCTGTCTGCACCCCCAAGTCCGTGCGCACCCCTGAAGCTGCCGACATTCCTATAGTGCTCACGTACCCATATCTGTGCGCATCCAAACAGACTGGCGTCCCAAAAGCACGTTAGATTATCGCTGAGCAATAATCATTTCAAACGATTTGAAATGGGTCGATTTGGGAAATGAATCTGGTCAGGAGACAGATTTCTCAGTGGGAGAGCATTTTGGAGATAGTGATAATAAATCTATCTCCTTTACAATAGCATTGGAGAGAGATAGGAGCAGAGAAGATAGAAAAATGTTTAATTGGAGTAAGGGGAATTAAGCGACTATCAGGCAGAAATTTGGAAGTTTAAATTGGGAACAGATGTTCTCAGACAAAAGTACGGAAGTAATGTGACAAATCTTCAGGGGATATTTGTGTGGAGTTCTGCATAGGTACGTTCCAATGAGACAAGGAAGTTATGGTAGGGTACTGGAACCGTGGTGTTCAAGAGCTGTAAAGCATCTAGTCAAGAAGAAAATAAAAGCTTACAATAGGTTCAGAGATCTAGATAATGTTAGAGATCTAGAAGATTATAAGGCAAACAGCAAGGAGCTTAGGAAGGAAATTAGTGCAGCCAGAAGGGGCCATAAGAAGTCCTTGGCGGGCAGGATTAAAGAAAACGCCAAGGCATTCTACAAGTATGTAAAGAGCAAAAGGATAGAACGTGAAAGAATGGAGCTTATCAAGTGTGACAGTGCGAAAGTGTGCATGGAACCGGGGGAAACCCTTCTTAGGGATGTTCGGGATAAATTTGTCCAGGTGAGGAAGATAAAGAATGATAGGGTGAAGGGACCATGGGTGATAAGTAAGGTGGAAAATCTAGTCAGGTGGAAGAAACCAGCATGTATGAGGTTTAGGAAACAAGGATCAGATGGGTTGTTTAGGGTAGCAAGAAAAGAGCTTAAGAAGAAGCTGAGGAGAGCAAGAATGGGGCATGAGAAGGCCTTGGCGAGAAGGGTAAAGAAAAACCATTCTTCAATATGTGAAGAGCAAAAGGATGACAGGAGTGAAAGTAGGACCGAATAGAGATAAAGGTGGGAAGATGTGCCCAGAGGTTGTGGAAGTGAGCGAGGTCCTCAATGAAAACTTCTATTCCGTATTCACCAATGAGAGGGAACGTGATGACGATGAGGACGATATGAGTGAGGTTGATGTTCTGTAGCATGCTGATATTAAGGGAGAGGAGGTGTTGGAGTTGTTAAAATACATTAGGACGGATAAGTCCCCGGGACATGACGGAACATTCCCCAGGCTGCTCCACAAGGTGAGGGAAGAGATTGCTGAGTCTCTGGCTAGGATCTTTATGTCCTTGTTGTCCACGGGAATAGTACCGGAGGTTTGGAGGAGGCGGATGTTGTCCCCTTGTTTAAAAGAAGTAGTAGGGCTAGTCCGGGCAATTATAGACCAGTCTGTGTTGTTGGAAAATATTTTTAGAGTTAGGATCTATTGGCATTTAGAGAATCATGGTCTGATCAGGGACAGTCAGCATGGCTTTGCGAAGGGCAGATCGTTCCGAACAAGCCTGATGGGGTTCTTTGAGGAGGTGACCAGGCTTATAGGTGAGGGTAGTGCAGAGGATGTGATCTACATGGAATTTGGTAATGCATTGGACAAGGTTCCACATGGTAGGCTGATTCAGAAAGTCAGGATACATGGGATCCAGGGAAATTTGACCGGGTGGATTCAGAATTGGCTTGCCTGCAGAAAGCAGAGGGTCGTGGTGGAGGGAGTACACTCGGATCGGAGGGTTGTGACTAGTGGAGTCCCACCACGTTCGGTTCTGGGACCTATCGTTTTCGTGATTTTAAACTGATAAATTTATATTTAGACCACTTGTGGGAGTTAGTTTGTCCCAACAATGGTGACTGAATATTCCGAGGTGTCTTATCAGCTAAAGGTGCTCTCACTGTACATATGCACCATTTGTCAGACACAGAATATGGAAGTAATTTAAGGCATAGTAGCTTGTGAAACTATTGAATCACCGAATCTCCGACTCTTACCAATGTCCTCAAGAGCATGAAACCTTAATGACGGTTATGTTTAGGGGTCTCCACCGAGGGGTCTCCAAAATAATCTCCGTCAGTGGTGATGAATAAAGACTTTGCTATCCATGAAACGCTCAACGACTTCAGCGACTCAATCATACTCAGAATAGTTGGGGGCTCATCCAGGACCCATCCGTTACTTGACATATCGCCATCAAACTCACCAGCCTAGTGTTGAGGAGGATGCTTTAATCAGGACACCCTGTATGTGTCAAAGAACACAGATGAAAGCCGAAGAGGCGGTAAGATAGTCTGTGTGTGTGTGTGTGTGTGTGTGTGTGTGTGTGTGTGTGTGTGTGTGTGTGTGTGTGTGTGTGTGTGTGTGTGTGTGTGTGTGTGTGTGTGTGCGTGCGTGTGTGTGTGAATGCTCATTGTCTCTGCCTGACCCCCAATGACTCTAATATAATCTCACTAGGCATTTGATAAGGTGCCCCATGCAAGGCTTATTGAGAAAGTAAGGATGCATAGGATCCAAGGGTACATTGCTTTGTGGATCCAGAACTGGCTTGCCCACAGTAGGCAAAGACTGGTTGTAGGCGGATCATATTCTGCGTGGACGCCGGTGACCAGTGCTGTGCCTCAGGAATCTGTTATAAGCGCATAAGACCAAAATATTTAGGAGCAGAAGTAGGCCATTCGGCCCAATAATCAAGACGAGAGGGCAAAATTCAATTTTCTTTTATTATTATTTTCTGTACAAATGAATCAACCTTGAGGCCCGTCACATGTCCAGATTAGCGGACACTCCCACATGCACAGAGCAACATTAATTTCAAATAGTTCACAAATCGGCTGTCTCCTTTTATCTAAAACAAGAAAAGAAGTCAAAGTTCATATTGCATTTAATATTGCAGGCTGTATAAACGGAAAAACTTTGAGATTCCATACTGCACAAAATCCAAGGGCTCCCACAAGGCAGTGTGCACACCCGAATCCGCCAACACACTCAAATTTGTGCAAATCAGTGTGAGCCCACAAATCTGTGCTCACCGGTAAACGCGCATTCAGCCCTTATCAGAGTGCATCCCGAAAGCAACGGACACCTCAAAATACCCGTGACCCACCCATTCTCTTCCATACCTCTAAATCTTAGCACATCCGTAAAGCAACATCAGCCGCCGAATCACTCCTGCCTCCCCGGGTCTCCATTGTGTTCCGTTCCGTGTGCATTCAATATTCGATAGCTTTCAAACTGATTTCTCCCTCATTATGCGCACAGAACGATCAAACGCTCCTCAAAGGTTCACTCTTTCATTCCCTGTTCAACCTCCTTAGAGTTAAGCCCATGATATTGCTGTATCTCTTTACAAACAATGCAATGCTGTATAGTTCCCCGAACCAGTGCACACACATCCCTCTGTTGTCCTCGCCAAGTGTTCTCAGTAGCCAAGCCGACATGAAAAAGCGCCATAGCTGTCTGCTAGCTACTCTGTGACACAAAGACACACACGGGAACTCATATAAACACTCATAGATGCAGACACAGTAAAGATTATTAATGCACATACATTAATAATGATCATTAAGAACTTTGAACTTTTTAATATGGAGGCAGTTATTTCGCGAACTGCTTGAAATGAGTTTTACTCTAGGAAACTCTAATGTGCCTGGGGCGATGTCAGCGGGTTTCGGGGTACACATGGAAATGGGGTTGTACATTGATTTGCGGATGTCCGGACGTTTCAGGGCATGTTGACGAATACGGGTGTGCACACAGATTTCGGAGTGTCAGTGAATTTCGGGGTGCCCACAGTTTTGGCATGTGAGGGTACACAGGGTGTGCAAATCTATTTGAGGCACCGCCCAGAATTGGGAGTGTCGGCGGATGTGAGGATGCATGCAGATTGCGGCAACCTTGGATTTAGGGATGTGATGTGAATCTCAAGATTGTTTCACTTATAGGCACTTTAATAACAAATGCACTCTTAAGGTGGCGGCAGTTTTTCTGTGATTTGTTTGAAATGATTCTTGCTCTGGGATGAGCTGATGAGCATGTGGAGTTGTCGGCAGCCTTGGGGTGCGCACGGATCTGGGTATGGGTGAAATTGGGAGAGTCGGCAGGTTTGGGGTGCGCACGTATCTGGGTATGTGGGTGGATTTCGGAGTGACTGCAGGTCCGGCATGGATTTGGGGATACACACTGATTTGGGAATGAACACTGAATTGTGGTTTGCATGCGGCTTTGCGCGTGTGCACAGTTTTGTGAGAACACACAGGTTTGCAGATTAGCGCAGATTTGGGAATCCGGGTGGATTCGGATGTTGTCGAATTCGGAGGTTTGTTTCATAGATACAAACTTTAATAATAAATGCAATTTGACCTTGAACTCTGTTCTTGCTATTTTTTAGGGTGGAGGCAGATATTTCGAGAACTGCTTGAAATAATGTTAATAATTGCTTGGAGATAATGTTACTTGCATGTTGGGGATTCAGCAGGTATGTTGTGCGCACAGGTATATCGATGTATTCGGGGGTGTCTGCGGGTTCGGCGTAGGCACGGATCTGTGGCTGTACACAGATTTGAGGAATGTGCTGACTTCGGGATGTTTTTGTGAATATGAGGGTGCGCAGGGATTTGTGGCTGTGAGCAGACATCGGGGTTTGTCAGCGAATATGGGACTCGGTGGATTTGGGAAACCCACTGATAAGGGGATAAAGATAAGTTTGGTGAGGTGCGCAGATTTAAGGCGATGTCAATGATTATACGAGGAATATGCATGTGGGTGTGTGTTTGCAATTTAAACTTTGTTCTTGTTATTTTGTAAAGTAGTTGAAGAGTATCCTGCTCTGTGATAGTGTAATGTGTAGGTGTGCGCAAGGATTTGGGGTGTGCACGGATTTGGGGTGCGCGCGGATTTGCGGATGTGCGCATATTTCGGGACCTGTCGATGAATCTTGGGGTGCATACGGATTTGGCGGCGAATGTTGCTTTGAGGATGCGCACAGATTTAGGGGTATGTCAGAGAATGTGTGAGTACACTGGAATTATCGGGTGTCGGTTGCTTTTGGGGTGCACGCTGATTTGAGGGTTGAATGAGGTTTTGCCAGTGAGCACAGATTTGTGGATGCACACTGATTTGCGCAGAGTTGGGGGTGTTGGCGGTGAGGACTGGCTTGGGGGAACCAGTGGATTTGGAGGTTCCGTATTTAATGCTACAATAATTAATTCAAGATGAACTTTCACATCTTTTCTTGTTTTTTTTTTCTATGGAGACAGCTATTTTGTGATCTGTCTGAAATTATTCTTGCTCCGGGGTAATCAAATGTGCATGTGGGGATGTCTGCTCAAATGGAGCTGTGACGAGTCTCAAGGTTCTTTTATTTCTACATACATTAATAATAACATGGCTCAATTTCATGGCATGTGTTCGGGTTCGGGATGGGTCACGGATGTGTCCCCAAATGATCTGCGTGATACAAACAGACATTTTCTTCGAGGCCCTCACAGCAGAGTCCCACAAGCCCAAACTACATCAAGAGTTTACACTCTTGAGGAGAATAGAACTATAGGTGATTCAGTACAATTTCACAGGCACAGTGACATAATTTACTTCAATATTCTGTGTCCGACAACTGGTACCTTTGCATATTTACATATGTACTTATTTACAGTGGAAGCACATTTAATTGATTAGACAGCTGGACCGGCTCAGTCACCTTTGTTGAAACAAACTAACCCCGCAAATGATCTAAATATTATTCATTCATTTAATCACAATCTGTCATCGCGGGGATTTATGTCTGACGTAATTGGTTTGTAAATAATTTTAAAACCTTTATTTTTAAATCTGTTGAAATCTGTCCCTGTGGAATTGCTAAATGGCTTTAAAAACCGCAGGCATGTGTTACCTTCACAGTTCATTCCGAGAGATCGCCTGTCGCACAAAGAGACAAATCACTGGCCAGAAAAAAATGTCTGCAATGTTCTATAGGTATATCAGTGTGGAGAACATATTATACATGTTCATTGCCACCATTGGATTTCCTGGTAAGTGAGCAGAGCATTTCATGTTCGGTAATTCTGTGTGTTAACCTGTGTGAACCTGATTAAGATAATGTTATAAGCTTACAACCTGATCATCACTGCACAAATATCCATCAGAGATATCGATCCTGTCAATTTCACATTCTGAATTTTCATACTTAATAACAAGTGGAACTAAGTCCATGTTTCTCCTCTAACTCACGGGATCGAAGAGAACGCTGTCCTTGCCTTGAATGACACCTCGTCCAGAGATGTCCCAGTGCTGGGGCCAGGGATCTCTCCGGGAAATGTGACTGGGAGATGTTTGCATTCTGAAGCACACTTCTCCTAAGTTATTGATCAGAGAAAAACCCTAGCCCTGTGCTTCACGTCACCCTGTGGAGTCTGTCACAGTCGGATCCCACTTTTCTTTGGTCAGTTATTGGGTCTAATCACCTGAACCAGTGTTCACGGATCTGCTGCAGTATGTTATCGAATTAAACTGCGCTGCAGAATTAATCTATTAATGGAGCAACTCAGCCACAGGTCACTAAGTGGTTCCTATTCTCCCTCTGAAACCAGTCATAAATCGGGGCAATGCTTCGTCCCGAAGGAAGGACTAGACCTAAAACGAAAGATTATTCAATTCCACGGATGTTGCCTGATGCTGGGTTCCTCCAGTTTTGTGTGTGTTGCTCCTCTCTGTATCCCTTCTCAGCCTCATCAGATGCTGACTGTCCAGAGTCCTGGTCAGTCACAGTTAATTCAGTGAAACTGGCCCCAGCAGTGACTGGAATGGGGATCAGCACCAATCGTTGTTGTTCATGCAGATCTTTTGTATCGCCAACGATTCCCCACACATCGTCTTATCTCCACACTGAAGAAGACAGTCCAGGGACAGTGCGACCCGTTTCTGATGTAAGATTAGCAGCCGTTTACAGACCCTAGCACTCCCGAATTTTCGCTAAAGCCCGATCCAATTTTAATATCAGGAGAATGTTTTCAGTAATGCCCAGTGTCTGCTTCCTGTCTCCAGTGAATGTAGTGGCGATTGTGATCCTGTCTCGCGGAAAATGCGGCCTCTCTACCTGCATCACTCGCTACCTGGTGGCGATGGCAGCGGCGGATCTACTGACCATTGTCACCAGCGTCATTTTGAAACGACTCAGAGTGATTTACTTCCGGTGGAGTTTTCTGAGCATCACCCCTGTGTGCAGTGTTATCGATGTACTGAGCTACACAGCCACACACTGTTCTGTCTGGTTCACCGTCACTTTCACCTTTGACCGGTTTGTGGCCATTTGCTGCCAGCGACTGAAAACAAAATATTGCACCGGGAAAACTGCGGCTGTGGTTCTAACAACAACCGGTGTACTGTCCTGTCTGAGAAACATTCCCCGATACTTCACATGGGAACCCGGAGTGATCATCGACAACGTACCGTGGCTCTGCATTACCAAGGACAATTATTTCACTGACCCCTGGTGGGTAGGATATGACTGGTTCGATACGGTTTTAACTCCGTTCCTCCCTTTCGCTGCGATCCTGCTGCTCAACGCTCTGACAGTCAGGCACATTTTAGTGGCAAGTCGGGTCCGTAAGGGGCTGCAGGGTCAGAGCAAGAGGGAGAACCGCTGTGACCCGGAGATGGAGAGCAGGAGGAGGTCTGTGATTTTACTCTTCACTGTTTCCGGCAGCTTCATCCTCCTGTGGATGACAATGGTTGTAAATTTCATACATTATCAGATATCAGGGACGGGAATCGATTTCACTGACTCTGAATTGATCTTTCACTACTTCGGGTTTTTCCTGATGGATCTGAGCTGCTGCACGAACACATTTATTTACGCGGTGACTCAGTCGAAATTCAGGGAACAGACGATCAGCGCGGTGAAATATCCCGTCACGAAGATGCTTCAGTTGATTAAAGGCGCCGCATCCTGAGCAGCTCCTCAGATTATCCGCCTGATCTCCCAGGTGATAATCCCAGGCGGATTGTCCCACCGACCGGCAGCCCGGGACGTTAAGATAGTGTGTGTGTGGGGAGGGGCAAAGCACCGTCCAAGAGAGTCAGTACCTCATTCTTCCCTCCAGATGCCAGGCAAAGAACTACTCCGGAATGCCGTCCGCACATTCGTCTGCGGATATGTCCATCTATTCCCATTCCGCTCACCATCTGCACTGTCAGACATTCCCACAAGATGGCGTGAATCACGTCAGATGCTCATTTACTAACCCAATGTGAATCACAACTTCTCGTTTAATGATTGGCAAAATTAAGACACTACAACTTAAAGGCGCATTCCCGTTATCAACTGGACTGGACTGGGGTGTAGAGAATTGGGAAATTAATAGAGAACTGCTTCTGTCTTCTAATGAACGCTAAATTATCCAAAACAAATCCTATTGATTATACGTAATAAAACACAATACTGTCAATTAAATTAAAGTCACACCTATGACTTAAAGCGGTTAATTGAAATCAACTAAAGCTCCCAAAATTGCAGTAAAACCTGTATGATTTCTTTCCTGATATGCTTCACCCTGAAATGGCGTGTGTTCAACCTTTCCATAATGAAAAAAGTCTGCACAATCCAGAAGCATGGTTTGGAACGTGACAAAAGGAATAATTAAGCTTAGTAAGTCATGGCGATACACTTTCTTCGCTTCTTGCTTCTCCCATAAACCCAGCACTTTCATGTTCCCATTCCAGTTCATGTCAGTTTAGTTCCGTCCGCTCTTGTTCTACCGCTTTCTACCCATACACCCAGCACGTTTATGTATTCTGTAAAGGTGCACTCACTTTTCCATCAGTCTTTTCATCCGCTCCAAATTCTCAACATACATAACTCTGAACTTCTGATTTGTTATATGAAGTGTCTTTATCCACAGTTGAACTTCTGTAACTTAAAGGCAACCCAATCATTCTCCTCAATACCTCTGTGTTCAGGAACCTAGAAGCAGAAAATATATAAACGAGTACTTGAATGTGAATTAAAAACTGGTGAGTTTAGGTTTACTAGTCATAGACGTGTTAAACCTTTTGAAGGCCTCTGAATAAGACACGTACTTTAACCTGTTGAACTGTAGCTGCCTTTGTTTTCATTAATGAACATGTTCACATTTCCACCGATCCCCATGACTGACGTTCACATTAACTGATCTTCTCAATTGACCGAGAGGCACCTCAGCCAGTGACAGCACGGGACAGCGGTCGGTCTGAGCTACGATAGGCCGGGTGAAAATCGGCCGCATGCTCACACTCACTTCTTCTGCTCCATCGCCTTTGCGGAGTTCAGAGAGTAGCTG
>NW_026780875.1:0-10000 GCF_030144855.1 Hypanus sabinus
TACACACACTCACACACACACGCTCACACAAACACACACACACACACACACACTCACACACACAGACACACACTCACACCACCACACTCACAGAAACACACACACACTCACCACAGACACGCACACTCACGCACACACACACTCACACAAACACACACAGACACACACACACTCACACACACACACTCACACACAGACACACACACTCCACACAGCCTCACACACACACTCACACAAACACTCACACAAACACACCTCCACACAGATACCAAACAATCAAACAAACACACAGAGAGACACACACACTCACACAAACACACACACACAGACACACACACAGACACACACATTCACACAAACACACACACAAACACACACACAGACACACACAGATACAGACACTCACACACACACTCACACTCACACACAGATACACACACACACTCTCACACAAAACACACACACTCACCACACACAGACACACAGACACACACACACACAGACACACAGACACACACTCACGCATACACACACACTCACAGACAGACACACACACTCACACAAACACAGTCACACACAGATACACACACACAATCACAGAAACACACACTCACACACAGACACTCACACACACACAACACACACACACACTCACAGACACACTCACACACAGACGCACACACTCACACTAACACACGCTCTCACACAAACACACACACACACACACTCACTCACACACAGACCACACACCACACACTCACACAAACACTCACACAAACACACTCACACACACTCACACAAACACACACTCACACTCAGACACACACCACTCACAGAACACACACACTCACACCAGATACACACACTCACACAAACACGCTCACACAACACACACACTCAGACAGACACGCACACACTGACACAAACACACACACTCACACACAGACACACACACACTCACCACACACACCACACTCACACACACACACTCACAGAAACACTCACACAAACACACACACACTCACACACCACACTCACAAACAGATACAGACACACACACACTCACACAAACCACACACACAGACACACACGCACACACACAGACTCACACACACACACACTCTCACACAAACACACACTCACACACACACTCACAGACACCTCACACACGACACACACACTCACACAAACACACACACAGACACACACACCCACACACTCACACTACACAAACACACACACACACTCAGACACACACACACACACTCACAGAAACTCACACACTCACACAGACACA
The DNA here is from genome assembly GCF_030144855.1 of Hypanus sabinus. NCBI lineage: Eukaryota > Metazoa > Chordata > Chondrichthyes > Myliobatiformes > Dasyatidae > Hypanus > Hypanus sabinus. The sequence continues at coordinate 1,298 of NW_026780875.1, forward strand.
CATACTCACGCACACACGCACTCACACACAGACACTCACACACACACAAACACACACACACACTCACAGACACACTCACACAAACACACTCACACACAGATACACACACAATCAACAAACACACAGACTGACACACACACTCACACACACACACTCACACACACACTCACACAAACACACACACTCACACACAGATACACACACTCACACACACACGCTCACACAACACACACACACACACACACACTCACACACACAGACACACACTCACACACACACACTCACAGAAACACACACACACTCACACACAGACACGCACACTCACGCACACACACACTCACACAAACACACACAGACACACACACACTCACACACACACACCTCACACACAGACACACACACTCACACAGCCTCACACACACACTCACACAAACACTCACACAAACACACTCACACACAGATACACAAACAATCAAACAAACACACAGAGAGACACACACACTCACACAAACACACACACACAGACACACACACACACACTCACAGAACACTCACACTCACACACAGATGCACACACACACGCTCACACAAACACACCCACACACACACACACAGACACACACACTCACACACACCACACTCACACAAACAGACACACTCACACACAGACACACACATTCACACAAACACACACACAAACACATACACAGACACACACAGATACAGACACTCACACACACTCACACAAACACACATACACTCACACACAGCACACACATTCACACAACACACACACACAAACACACAACACTCACACACACAGACACACAGACACACACACACACAGACACACAGACACACACTCACACATACACACACACTCACATACAGACACACACACTCACACAAACACAGTCCACACACAGATACACACACACAATCACAGAAACACACTCACACACAGACACTCACACACACAACAAACACACACACACACTCACAGGACACACTCACACAAACACACTCACACACAGATACACACACAATCAAACAAACACACAGACTGACACACACACTCACACACACACACTCACACACACACTCACACCAAACACACACACTCACACACAGATACACACACTCACACACACACACTCCACAGAAACACACACACACTCACACACAGACACCGCACACTCCACGCACACACACACTCACACAAACACACACAGACACACACACACTCACACACACACACTCACAACACACACAGACACTCACACACACACAAACACACACACACACTCACAGACACACTCACACAAACACACTCACACACAGATACACACACAATCAAACAAACACACAGACTGACACACACACACACAGGCACACCAACTCACACACACACACTCACACAAACACTCACACAAACAACACACACACTCACACACACACACTCACAAACAGATACAGACACACCACACACTCACACAAACACACACACAGACACACACGCACACACACAGACTCACACACACATACACACTCTCACACAAACACACACACAGACACACACATCCACACACTCACACTCACACAAACACTCACACACTCAGACACACACACACTCACAGAAACTCACACACTCACACAGACACACATACTCACGCACACACGCACTCACACAAACACACACACAGTCACACAGACACACACTCACACACCACACACACACCCACACACAGGCAAACACACTCACAGAAACTCACACACTCACACACACACTCAACAAACACACATACAGACACACACACACTCACACACACACACACACAGACACACAGACACACACTCACACATACACACACACACACACACAGACACACACATCCACACACTCACACTCACACAAACACCACACACACTCAGACACACACACACTCACAGAAACTCACACACTCACACAGACACACATACTCACGCACACACGCACTCACACAAACACACACACAGTCACACAGACACACACTCACACACACACACACACCCACACACAGGCAAACACACTCACAGAAACTCACACACTCACCACACACACTCAACAAACACACATACAGACACACACCACACTCCACACACACACACACACAGACACACAGACACACACTCCACACATACACACACACTCACACACAGACACACACACTCACACACACACTCACACAAACACACTCACACACAGACACACACACACTCACACACACACTCACACACAGACGCACACACTCAGACTAACAACACTCTGACACAAACACACACGCACAGACACACACACACTCACATACAGACACACACACACTCACACAGACTCACACACTCACTCACACACACTCACTCTCACACACTAACACACACACACACAGACACACACACTCACACAAACACACACACATACACTCAGACACACACACACTCACAGAAACGCACACACTCACACACAGACACACACACTCCACGCACACACGCACTCACGCCAAACACACACACACGACACATAGACACACACTCACACACACACACACACACTCACACAAACACTCACACACATATTCTCACACACACTCACACAAACACACTCACACACAGATACACACACACACTCACACAAACACAACCACTCACACACAGATACACACAATCACACACACACACACTCACACACATATACAGACACTCACACACTCACACAAACTCACACACACACACAGACACACTCACAAACACACACACACCCACACACACACACACTCACACAAACACACTCACACACAGATACACACACACACTCACACAAACAGACACACTCACACACAGACACACACATTCACACAAACACACACACAAACACATACACAGACACAACACAGATACAGACACTCACACACACTCACACAAACACACTCACACACTCACACACAGACACACACATTCACCACAAACACACACACAAACACCACAGACAGACACACACAGATACAGACACTCACACACACACTCACACTCACACACAGATACACACACACACTCTCACACAAACACACACACTCACAACACACAGACACACAGACACACACACACACAGACACACAGACACACACTCACACATACACACACACTCACAGACAGACACACACACTCACACAAACACAGTCACCACCAGATACACACACACAATCACAGAAACACACACTCACACACAGACACTCACACACACACAAACACAACACACACACTCACAGACACACTCACACACAGACGCACACACTCACACTAACACACGCTCTCACACAAACACACACACACACACACTCACACACAGACACACACACACTCACACAAACACTCACACAAACACACTCACACACAATCACACAAACACACACTCACACTCAGACACACACACACTCACAGAAACACACACACTCACACACAGATACACACACTCACACATACACGCTCACTCCAAACACACACACTCAGGCAGACGCACACACTGACACAAACACACACACTCCACACACAGACACACACGCACTCACACACACACACACTCACACACACACACTCACCGAAACACTCACACAAACACACACACACTCACACACACACACTCACAAACAGATACAGACACACACACACTCACACAAACACACACACAGACACACACGCACACACCAGACTCACACACACACACACACTCTCACACAAACACACACTCACACACACACTCACACACACACTCACACACAGACAACACACTCACACAAACACACACACAGACACACACAATCCACACACTCACACTCACACAAACACACACACACTCAGACACACACACACTCACAGAAACACACACACTCAAACACAGATACACACACACGGCTCACACAAACACACACACACAGACACACACACTCACACACAAGCACTCACACTCACACAAACACACACACTCACACACAGACACACACACACTCACACACACACACACCCACTCACACAAACACACACACAGACACACACACACACAGGCACACCAACTCACACACACACACTCACCACAAACACTCACACAAACACACACACACTCACACACACACACTCACAAACAGATACAGACACACACACACTCACTCACACAAACACACACACAGACACACCGCACACACACAGACTCACACACACACACAACTCTCACACAAACACACACTCACACACACACTCCACACACACACTCACACACAGACACACACACTCACACAAACACACACAGACACACACATCCACACACTCACACTCACACAAACACACACACACTCAGACACAACACACACTCACAGAAACTCACACACTCACACAGACACACATACTCACGCACACACGCACTCACACAAACACACACACAGTCACACAGACACACACTCACACACACACACACCCACACACAGGCAAACACACTCACAGAAACTCACACACTCACACACAGACACACACACTCACACACACACACACACACACAGACACACAGACACACACTCACACATACACACACACTCACACACAGACACACACACTCACACACACACTCACACAAACACACTCACACACAGACACACACACTCACACAAACACACACACAGACACACACATCCACACACTCACACTCACACAAACACACACACACAGACACACACACACTCACAGAAACACACACACTCACACACAGATACACACACACGCTCACACAAACACACACACACAGACACACACACTCACACACAAGCACTCACACTCACACAAACACACACACTCACACACAGACACACACACACTCACACACACACACACACTCACACAAACACACACACAGACACACACACACACACAGGCACACCAACTCACACACACACACTCACACAAACACTCACACAAACACACACACACTCACACACACACACTCACAAACAGATACAGACACACACACACTCACACAAACACACACACAGACACACACGCACACACACAGACTCACACACACACACACTCTCACACAAACACACACACACACACTCACTCACACACAGACACACACACACACTCACACAAACACTCACACAAACACACTCACACACAATCACACAAACACACACTCACACTCAGACACACACACACTCACAGAAACACACACACTCACACACAGATACACACACTCACACATACACGCTCACACAAACACACACACTCAGACAGACGCACACACTGACACAAACACACACACTCACACACAGACACACACGCACTCACACACACACACACTCACACACACACACTCACAGAAACACTCACACAAACACACACACACTCACACACACTCACTCACAAACAGATACAGACACACACACACTCACACAAACACACACACAGGCACACACGCACACACACACACTCTCACACAAACACACACTCACACACACACTCACACACACACTCACACACAGACACACACACTCACACAAACACACACACAGACACACACATCCACACACTCACACTCACACAAACACACACACACTCAGACACACACACACTCACAGAAACACACACACTCACACACAGATACACACACACGCTCACACAAACACACACACACAGACACACACACTCACACACAAGCACTCACACTCACACAAACACACACACTCACACACAGACACACACACACTCACACACACACACACACTCACACAAACACACACACAGACACACACACACACACAGGCACACCAACTCACACACACACACTCACACAAACACTCACACAAACACACACACACTCACACACACACACTCACAAACAGATACAGACACACACACACTCACACAAACACACACACAGACACACACGCACACACACAGACTCACACACACACACACTCTCACACAAACACACACTCACACACACACTCACACACACACTCACACACAGACACACACACTCACACAAACACACACACAGACACACACATCCACACACTCACACTCACACAAACACACACACACTCAGACACACACACACTCACAGAAACTCACACACTCACACAGACACACATACTCACGCACACACGCACTCACACAAACACACACACAGTCACACAGACACACACTCACACACACACACACCCACACACAGGCAAACACACTCACAGAAACTCACACACTGACACACAGACACACACACTCACACACACACACACACACAGACACACAGACACACACTCACACATACACACACACTCACACACAGACACACACACTCACACACACACTCACACAAACACACTCACACACAGACACACACACACTCACACACACACTCACACACAGACGCACACACTCAGACTAACACACACTCTGACACAAACACACACGCACAGACACACACACACTCACACAGACTCACACACTCACTCACACACACTCACTCTCACACACTAACACACACACACACAGACACACACACTCACACAAACACACACACATACACTCAGACACACACACACTCACAGAAACTCACACACTCACACACAGACACACACACTCACGCACACACGCACTCACGCAAACACACACACAGACACATAGACACACACTCACACACACACACACACACTCACACAAACACTCACACACATATTCTCACACACACTCACACAAACACACTCACACACAGATACACACACACACTCACACAAACAAACACACTCACACACAGATACACACACTCACACACACACACACACTCACACACATATACAGACACTCACACACTCACACAAACTCACACACACACACAGACTCACACTCACAAACACACACACACCCACACACACACACACTCACACAAACACACTCACACACAGATACACACTCACACTCACACAAACAGACACACTCACACACAGACACACATTCACACAAACACACACACAAACACATACACAGACACACACAGATACAGACACTCACACACACTCACACAAACACACTCACACACTCACACACAGACACACACATTCACACAAACACACACACAAACACACACACAGACACACACAGATACAGACACTCACACACACACTCACACTCACACACAGATACACACACACACTCTCACACAAACACACACACTCACACACACAGACACACAGACACACACACACACAGACACACAGACACACACTCACACATACACACACACTCACAGACAGACACACACACTCACACAAACACAGTCACACACAGATACACACACACAATCACAGAAACACACACTCACACACAGACACTCACACACACACAAACACACACACACACTCACAGACACACTCACACACAGACGCACACACTCACACTAACACACGCTCTCACACAAACACACACACACACACTCACTCACACACAGACACACACACACACTCACACAAACACTCACACAAACACACTCACACACAATCACACAAACACACACTCACACTCAGACACACACACACTCACAGAAACACACACACTCACACACAGATACACACACTCACACACACACGCTCACACAAACACACACACTCAGACAGACACGCACACACTGACACAAACACACACACTCACACACAGACACACACACACTCACACACACACACACTCACACACACACACTCACAGAAACACTCACACAAACACACACACACTCACACACACACACTCACAAACAGATACAGACACACACACACTCACACAAACACACACACAGACACACACGCACACACACAGACTCACACACACACACACTCTCACACAAACACACACTCACACACACACTCACAGACACACTCACACACAGACACACACACTCACACAAACACACACACAGACACACACACCCACACACTCACACTCACACAAACACACACACACACACACTCAGACACACACACACACACACTCACAGAAACTCACACACTCACACAGACACACATACTCACGCACACACGCACTCACACACAGACACTCACACACACACAAACACACACACACTCACAGACACACTCACACAAACACACTCACACACAGATACACACACAATCAAACAAACACACAGACTGACACACACACTCACACACACACACTCACACACACACTCACACAAACACACACACTCACACACAGATACACACACTCACACTCACACGCTCACACAAACACACACACACACACACACACTCACACACACAGACACACACTCACACACACACACTCACAGAAACACACACACACTCACACACAGACACGCACACTCACGCACACACACACTCACACAAACACACACAGACACACACACACTCACACACACACACTCACACACAGACACACACACTCACACAGCCTCACACACACACTCACACAAACACTCACACAAACACACTCACACACAGATACACAAACAATCAAACAAACACACAGAGAGACACACACACTCACACAAACACACACACTCACACAGACACACACACACACACTCACAGAAACACTCACACTCACACACAGATGCACACACACACGCTCACACAAACACACACACACACACAC
>NW_026780875.1:12500-22519 GCF_030144855.1 Hypanus sabinus
ACACACACACAGGCACACCAACTCACACACACACACTCACACAAACACTCACACAAACACACACACACTCACACACACACACTCACAAACAGATACAGACACACACACACTCACACAAACACACACACAGACACACACGCACACACACAGACTCACAGACACACACACACTCTCACACAAACACACACTCACACACACACTCACACACACACTCACACACAGACACACACACTCACACAAACACACACACAGACACACACATCCACACACTCACACTCACACAAACACACACACACTCAGACACACACACACTCACAGAAACTCACACACTCACACAGACACACATACTCACGCACACACGCACTCACACAAACACACACACAGTCACACAGACACACACTCACACACACACACACCCACACACAGGAAAACACACTCACAGAAACTCACACACTCACACACAGACACACACACTCAACAAACACACACACAGACACACACACACTCACACACACACACACACAGACACACAGACACACACTCACACATACACACACACTCACACACAGACACACACACTCACACACACACTCACACAAACACACTCACACACAGACACACACACACTCACACACACACTCACACACAGACGCACACACTCAGACTAACACACACTCTGACACAAACACACACGCACAGACACACACACACTCACATACAGACACACACACACTCACACAGACTCACACACTCACTCACACACACTCACTCTCACACACTAACACACACACACACAGACACACACACTCACACAAACACACACACATACACTCAGACACACACACACTCACAGAAACTCACACACTCACACACAGACACACACACTCACGCACACACGCACTCACGCAAACACACACACAGACACATAGACACACACTCACACACACACACACACTCACACAAACACTCACACACATATTCTCACACACACTCACACAAACACACTCACACACAGATACACACACACACTCACACAAACAAACACACTCACACACAGATACACACACTCACACTCACACACACACTCACACACATATACAGACACTCACACACTCACACAAACTCACACACACACACAGACTCACACTCACAAACACACACACACCCACACACACACACACTCACACAAACACACTCACACACAGATACACACACACACTCACACAAACAGACACACTCACACACAGACACACACATTCACACAAACACACACACAAACACATACACAGACACACACAGATACAGACACTCACACACACTCACACAAACACACTCACACACTCACACACAGACACACACATTCACACAAACACACACACAAACACACACACAGACACACACAGATACAGACACTCACACACACACTCACACTCACACACAGATACACACACACACTCTCACACAAACACACACACTCACACACACAGACACACAGACACACACACACACAGACACACAGACACACACTCACGCATACACACACACTCACAGACAGACACACACACTCACACAAACACAGTCACACACAGATACACACACACAATCACAGAAACACACACTCACACACAGACACTCACACACACACAAACACACACACACACTCACAGACACACTCACACACAGACGCACACACTCACACTAACACACGCTCTCACACAAACACACACACACACACACTCACTCACACACAGACACACACACACACTCACACAAACACTCACACAAACACACTCACACACAATCACACAAACACACACTCACACTCAGACACACACACACTCACAGAAACACACACACTCACACACAGATACACACACTCACACACACACGCTCACACAAACACACACACTCAGACAGACACGCACACACTGACACAAACACACACACTCACACACAGACACACACACACTCACACACACACACACTCACACACACACACTCACAGAAACACTCACACAAACACACACACACTCACACACACACACTCACAAACAGATACAGACACACACACACTCACACAAACACACACACAGACACACACGCACACACACAGACTCACACACACACACACTCTCACACAAACACACACTCACACACACACTCACAGACACACTCACACACAGACACACACACTCACACAAACACACACACAGACACACACACCCACACACTCACACTCACACAAACACACACACACACTCAGACACACACACACACACTCACAGAAACTCACACACTCACACAGACACACATACTCACGCACACACGCACTCACACACAGACACTCACACACACACAAACACACACACACACTCACAGACACACTCACACAAACACACTCACACACAGATACACACACAATCAAACAAACACACAGACTGACACACACACTCACACACACACACTCACACACACACTCACACAAACACACACACTCACACACAGATACACACACTCACACACACACGCTCACACAAACACACACACACACACACACACTCACACACACAGACACACACTCACACACACACACTCACAGAAACACACACACACTCACACACAGACACGCACACTCACGCACACACACACTCACACAAACACACACAGACACACACACACTCACACACACACACTCACACACAGACACACACACTCACACAGCCTCACACACACACTCACACAAACACTCACACAAACACACTCACACACAGATACACAAACAATCAAACAAACACACAGAGAGACACACACACTCACACAAACACACACACACAGACACACACACACACACACTCACAGAAACACTCACACTCACACACAGATGCACACACACACGCTCACACAAACACACACACACACACACACAGACACACACACTCACACACACACACTCACACAAACAGACACACTCACACACAGACACACACATTCACACAAACACACACACAAACACATACACAGACACACACAGATACAGACACTCACACACACTCACACAAACACACACACACTCACACACAGACACACACATTCACACAAACACACACACAAACACACACACTCACACACACAGACACACAGACACACACACACACAGACACACAGACACACACTCACACATACACACACACTCACAGACAGACACACACACTCACACAAACACAGTCACACACAGATACACACACACAATCACAGAAACACACACTCACACACAGACACTCACACACACACAAACACACACACACACTCACAGACACACTCACACAAACACACTCACACACAGATACACACACAATCAAACAAACACACAGACTGACACACACACTCACACACACACACTCACACACACACTCACACAAACACACACACTCACACACAGATACACACACTCACACACACACACTCACAGAAACACACACACACTCACACACAGACACGCACACTCACGCACACACACACTCACACAAACACACACAGACACACACACACTCACACACACACACTCACACACAGACACTCACACACACACAAACACACACACACACTCACAGACACACTCACACAAACACACTCACACACAGATACACACACAATCAAACAAACACACAGACTGACACACACACACACAGGCACACCAACTCACACACACACACTCACACAAACACTCACACAAACACACACACACTCACACACACACACTCACAAACAGATACAGACACACACACACTCACACAAACACACACACAGACACACACGCACACACACAGACTCACACACACATACACACTCTCACACAAACACACACACAGACACACACATCCACACACTCACACTCACACAAACACACACACACTCAGACACACACACACTCACAGAAACTCACACACTCACACAGACACACATACTCACGCACACACGCACTCACACAAACACACACACAGTCACACAGACACACACTCACACACACACACACACCCACACACAGGCAAACACACTCACAGAAACTCACACACTCACACACACACTCAACAAACACACATACAGACACACACACACTCACACACACACACACACAGACACACAGACACACACTCACACATACACACACACACACACAGACACACACATCCACACACTCACACTCACACAAACACACACACACTCAGACACACACACACTCACAGAAACTCACACACTCACACAGACACACATACTCACGCACACACGCACTCACACAAACACACACACAGTCACACAGACACACACTCACACACACACACACACCCACACACAGGCAAACACACTCACAGAAACTCACACACTCACACACACACTCAACAAACACACATACAGACACACACACACTCACACACACACACACACAGACACACAGACACACACTCACACATACACACACACTCACACACAGACACACACACTCACACACACACTCACACAAACACACTCACACACAGACACACACACACTCACACACACACTCACACACAGACGCACACACTCAGACTAACACACACTCTGACACAAACACACACGCACAGACACACACACACTCACATACAGACACACACACACTCACACAGACTCACACACTCACTCACACACACTCACTCTCACACACTAACACACACACACACAGACACACACACTCACACAAACACACACACATACACTCAGACACACACACACTCACAGAAACTCACACACTCACACACAGACACACACACTCACGCACACACGCACTCACGCAAACACACACACAGACACATAGACACACACTCACACACACACACACACACACTCACACAAACACTCACACACATATTCTCACACACACTCACACAAACACACTCACACACAGATACACACACACACTCACACAAACAAACACACTCACACACAGATACACACAATCACACACACACACACTCACACACATATACAGACACTCACACACTCACACAAACTCACACACACACACAGACACACTCACAAACACACACACACCCACACACACACACACTCACACAAACACACTCACACACAGATACACACACACACTCACACAAACAGACACACTCACACACAGACACACACATTCACACAAACACACACACAAACACATACACAGACACACACAGATACAGACACTCACACACACTCACACAAACACACTCACACACTCACACACAGACACACACATTCACACAAACACACACACAAACACACAGACAGACACACACAGATACAGACACTCACACACACACTCACACTCACACACAGATACACACACACACTCTCACACAAACACACACACTCACACACACAGACACACAGACACACACACACACAGACACACAGACACACACTCACACATACACACACACTCACAGACAGACACACACACTCACACAAACACAGTCACACACAGATACACACACACAATCACAGAAACACACACTCACACACAGACACTCACACACACACAAACACACACACACACTCACAGACACACTCACACACAGACGCACACACTCACACTAACACACACTCTCACACAAACACACACACACACACACTCACTCACACACAGACACACACACACACTCACACAAACACTCACACAAACACACTCACACACAATCACACAAACACACACTCACACTCAGACACACACACACTCACAGAAACACACACACTCACACACAGATACACACACTCACACATACACGCTCACACAAACACACACACTCAGGCAGACGCACACACTGACACAAACACACACACTCACACACAGACACACACGCACTCACACACACACACACTCACACACACACACTCACCGAAACACTCACACAAACACACACACACTCACACACACACACTCACAAACAGATACAGACACACACACACTCACACAAACACACACACAGACACACACGCACACACACAGACTCACACACACACACACACTCTCACACAAACACACACTCACGCACACACTCACACACACACTCACACACAGACACACACACTCACACAAACACACACACAGACACACACATCCACACACTCACACTCACACAAACACACACACACTCAGACACACACACACTCACAGAAACACACACACTCACACACAGATACACACACACGCTCACACAAACACACACACACAGACACACACACTCACACACAAGCACTCACACTCACACAAAACACACACACTCACACACAGACACACACACACTCACACACACACACACACTCACACAAACACACACACAGACACCACACACACACACAGGCACACCAACTCACACACACACACTCACACAAACACTCACACAAACACACACACACTCACACACACACACTCACAAACAGATACAGACACACACACACTCACAACAAACACACACACAGACACACACGCACACACACAGTACTCACACACACACACACTCTCACACAAACACACACTCACACACACACTCACACACACACTCACACACAGACACACACACTCACACAAACACACACACAGACACACACATCCACACACTCACACTCACACAAACACACACACACTCAGACACACACACACTCACAGAAACTCACACACTCACACAGACACACATACTCACGCACACACGCACTCACACAAACACACACACAGTCACACAGACACACACTCACACACACACACACCACACACAGGCAAACACACTCACAGAAACTCACACACTCACACACAGACACACACACTCACACACACACACACACACACAGACACACAGACACACACTCACACATACACACACACTCACACACAGACACACACACTCACACACACACTCACACAAACACACTCACACACAGGACACACACACTCACACAAACACACACACAGACACACACATCCACACACTCACACTCACACAAACACACACACACTCAGACACACACACACTCACAGAAACACACACACTCACACACAGATACACACACACGCTCACACAAACACACACACACAGACACACACACTCACACACAAGCACTCACACTCACACAAACACACGCTCTCACACAAACACACACACACACACACACTCACTCACACACAGACACACACACACACTCACACAAACACTCACACAAACCACACTCACACACAATCACACAAACACACACTCACACTCAGACACACACACACTCACAGAAAACACACACATCACACACAGATACACACACTCACACATACACGCTCACACAAACACACACACTCAGGCAGACGCACACACTGACACAAACACACACACTCACACACAGACACACACGCACTCACACAAACACACACACACACACACACACTCACCGAAACACTCACACAAACACACACACACTCACACACACACACTCACAAACAGATACAGACACACACACACTCACACAAACACACACACAGACACACACGCACACACACAGACTCACACACACACACACACTCTCAGACAAACACACACCTCACACACACACTCACACACACACTCACACACAGACACACACACTCACACAAACACACACACAGACACACACATCCACACACTCACACTCACACAAACACACACACACTCAGACACACACACACTCACAGAAACACACACACTCACACACAGATACACACACACGGCTCACACAAACACACACACACAGACACACACACTCACACACAAGCACTCACACTCACACAAACACACACCCTCACACAGACACACACACACTCACACACACACACACACTCACACAAACACACACACAGACACACACACACACACAGGCACACCAACTCACACACACACACTCACACAAACACTCACACAAACACACACACACACTCACACACACACACTCACAAACAGGATACAGACACACACACACTCACACAAACACACACACAGACACAAACTCAAACTCACACACTCACACAGACACACATACTCACGCACACACGCACTCACACAAACACACACACAGTCACACAGACACACACTCACACACACACACACCCACACACAGGCAAACACACTCACAGAAACTCACACACTGACACACAGACACACACACTCACACACACACACACACACAGACACACAGACACACACTCACACATACACACACACTCACACACAGACACACACACTCACGACACACACTCACACAAACACACTCACACACAGACACACACACACTCACACACACACTCACACACAGACGCACACACTCAGACTAACACACACTCTGACACAAACACACACGCACAGACACACACACACTCACACAGACTCACACACTCACTCACACACACTCACTCTCACACACTAACACACACACACACAGACACACACACTCACACAAACACACACACATACACTCAGACACACACACACTCACAGAAACTCACACACTCACACACAGACACACACAACTCACGCACACACGCACTCACGCAAACACACACACAGACACATAGACACACACTCACACACACACACACACACTCACACAAACACTCACACACATATCTCACACACACTCACACAAACACACTCACACACAGATACACACACACACTCACACAAACAAACACACTCACACACAGATACACACACTCACACACACACCACACACTCACACACATATACAGACACTCACACACTCACACAAACTCACACACACACACAGACTCACACTCACAAACACACACACACCCACACACACACACACTCACACAAACACACTCACACACAGATACACACTCACACTCACACAACAGACACACTCACACACAGACACACACATTCACACAAACACACACACAAAACATACACAGACACACACAGATACAGACACTCACACACACTCACACAAACACACTCACACACTCACACACAGACACACACATTCACACAAACACACACACAAACACACACACAGACACACACAGATACAGACACACACACACACACTCACACTCACACACAGATACACACACACACTCTCACACAAACACACACACTCACACACACAGACACACAGACACACACACACACAGACACACAGACACACACTCACACATACACACACACTCACAGACAGACACACACACTCACACAAACACAGTCACACACAGATACACACACACAATCACAGAAACACACACTCACACACAGACACTCACACACACACAAACACACACACACACTCACAGACACACTCACACACAGACGCACACACTCACACTAACACACGCTCTCACACAAACACACACCACACACACTCACTCACACACAGACACACACACACACTCACACAAACACTCACACAAACACACTCACACACAATCACACAAACACACACTCACACTCAGACACACACACACTCACAGAAACACACACACTCACACACAGATACACACACTCACACACACACGCTCACACAAACACACACACTCAGACAGACACGCACACACTGACACAAACACACACACTCACACACAGACACACACACACTCACACACACACACACTCACACACCACACTCACAGAAACACTCACACAAACACACACACACTCACACACACACACTCACAAACAGATACAGACACACACACACTCACACAAACACACACACAGACACACACGCACACACACAGGACTCCACACACACACACTCTCACACAAACACACACACACACACACTCACAGACACACTCACACACAGACACACACACTCACACAAACACACACACAGACACACACACCCACACACTCACACTCACACAAACACACACACACACACACTCAGACACACACACACACACTCACAGAAACTCACACACTCACACAGACACACATACTCACGCACACCACGCACTCACA
>NW_026780876.1:5000-22515 GCF_030144855.1 Hypanus sabinus
TGGGATGCGCTCTTATTGACCATGAGCGTATAGTTGGGAATGTACATTTGGGGGCGCGCGGGACACTAGAGGTCAGTTGTCGAATATAAGGTGCACACGGATCTGGGGTTACACACAGCTTAGCGTGTCTAAACGTACTAAGACTTGCACACCAATCTTGGGGCACGTGCGGATGTTTAATGCTGACACAGCCATTTTATAACCATGTAACCATATAACAATTACAGCACGGAAATAGGCTATCTTGGCCCTTCTAGTCCGTGCCAAACGCTTCCTCTCATCTAGTTCCACTGGCCTGCACTCAGCTCATAACCCTCAATTCCTTTCCTGTCCATATACCTGTCCAATTTTACTTTAAATGATAATACCGAATCTGCCTCTGCTACTACTGGAAACTCGTTCCACACAGCTACCATGCTCCGAGTAAAGAATTCCCCCTCGTGTTACCCGTAAACTTTTGCCCCCTAATTCTCAACTCATGTCTTCTTGCTTCTAACTCCAGTACTTTCAATGGAAAAAGCCCATTCAAGTCAACTCTGTCTATCCCCCTCATAATTTTAAATACCTCTATCAAGTACCCGCTCAACCATCTACGCTCCAAAAAATAAAGACTTAACTTGTTCAACCTTTCCCCGTAACTTACGTGCTGAACCCCTGGTAACATTCTAGTAATTTTTAAATTCTAGTATATTTTCTGAACTGTTTGGAATAATTCTTGCTCTGGGACCATCTAATGTTCATATGCGGGGCGACAGCGGGATTGGAGCGGGTACTGCTTTGGGGATTCGCGCTGAATCAGGAGTAAGTTTCTGCATATGTTGAGAAGTATTGGAAAGGATCCTGAGTCTGACGTAATCCAGTGCAGTTTTGTTAGCGGGTTTAGGGTGCACATTGATTTTGGGTGCATTCTTATTTGAGGATGTACGTAGATTTAGGAGTGTGTCTTCGAACATGAGGCTGCACATAGATTTGCATGACATTGGTACATCTGGAGAGGTGACTAACTGTTTCATTTATAGATACTTTATGAATTAATCTTTAAATGCACTTTAAAATTAACTTGGTTCTTGCTATTTCTTTAAGATGTTTTTTGAACTGTTGCAAATGATTTTTTTTTTCTCTTGGATAACGAATTTTGAATATGGGGTTTCCAGCTCGTTTGCAGAGGCACTTGGGGATTTGCGCAGATTCAGGGGGTGTCCTCACACAGGCACTTCCGGGTTTCGGTGGATGTGGGGTTGTTACAAATCTTAAGATTGTGTCTTTCATCGAAACAATATAAATAACTGCACATTAAATTTCGTACTTTGTACTTTCTGATTTTGATCGGGTGGAGGGGGCTATTTTGTGGAGTGTTTGATATTAATTTTGCTCAATGATAATCTAATAAGCATGTTGGATTGTCAGTCGCTTTCAGGGTGCGCACAATTTTGGGGGCGCACAATGATTTTGGTTTGTATCAGGATTTGGGGGCACGTGTGAATTTGGGACCCTGCGCATACTTCTGGGGGCAACCTGATATGGGTCTGTCGGTGGGTGTGTGGGGATAGTTGTTGGTCAAGTTGTCCATTTATAAAAACTTGAAGAATAGCTTTGACCATGGATCTCTGTTCTTCTTATCAGTTAATTATGACCAAGCTATTTTTTAAACTTTGGGAAATGATTGCTGCTCTGGTTTAATCAAATGTTCCTGTGGGGCTGTCAGCGGATTTAGGAGTGCAGATATTTGGTGTTGTGTACAGATTTAGGAGTTTTCGAGAGTGTGTGGAAACGGATGGTCGGGGTGCGTGTTGATTTGGGAGCCCACACAGATATAGGTGTGCGCACAGATTAGAGAATGTGTGTACATTTAAATGCTGACGGCACATATAGGTAGAACAGATTTGTGGGTTTCCGTGGATTTGGGGCGATGATGAATCTCGAAGTTGTTCAGTTATAGAGCCTTTAATAATAAATGACGCGTATCGGTGCATTTGGAGAAGTAAAGAATCTCAAGATTACTTTGTTTTTAGATCCTTTATTATGAAATCTAGAAAAACATTTAAATTGAACGTCGTTCTTACTATTTCCTTAGGGTAGAGGCAGCTATTTTGTGCGTTGTTTGAAATGTTTTGTTTTCTCTGGGATAACTAAATGTGTGCATGGGGTTGGCTATGAGAAGGGGGATAGGCAGGTGATAGAAAAGGGATGCGCTGTGAGATGTGTCTATTTTAATGCAAGAAGCATCATGAGCAAAGCGGATGAACTGAACGTATGGATTAGTACTTGGAGCTATGATGTCGTAGCTATTACAGAGACTTGGATGGTTTGTGCGCAGGAATGGCTACTTAGAGTGTAAGGCCGTTGATGATTCAAAAGGACAGGGATGGCAGAAATAGATGTGGGGCGTGTCAGTGCTGATCAGAGATAGTGTCAAGGCTGCAAAAACGGAAGGATTGCATACTGAGCTTCTGTGGCTGAAAGTTAGAATGCAGAAGGAGTCAAAGACTCTCCTGAGTGTTTCCTATAGACCGCCGATAGTAACAGGGACATCGAGGAGTAGATAGAGAGACGTATTCTAGAACGGTGCAGTAATAACAAGATTGTCGAGATGGGCGATTTTCATTTTCCAATATTAATTGGCATCTCTCTGGAGCGAGGATTTTAGATGTTGCTCACTTATTCATGAAAGGAATTTAGAGTTAGCCTGGGAAATTGTACAACAGTAAGTGGTTGGTAAATTGATGGAGAATATCCCAAGAGGCAGGATTTCTGAACATTTGGAGAGGCATAGGAATAGTCATCATGGTTTCGTCGTGACTGACGAACCTGAGTGAATTTTCTGAGGATGTGACTAAACACATTGATGAAAATAGAGCAGTAGATGTAGTGTATATGGATTTCAGCAAGAAGTTTGATAAGCTCATCCATTCGAGATACCAAGATGGGATTCAAGGTGGCCTTCCTTTGTGGATCCAGAACTGATTTGCAAACAGAAGGCAAAGGGCGATTGCAGCCGGGTCATATTCTGCATGGAGTTTGGTGAACAGTGGTGAGCTTTAGGGATCTGTTCTGTGACCCCTTTTCTTTGTGATTTTTATAAACGACCTGGATGAGGACGTGAAGGCATGGGTTAGCAAATATGCTGTTGACACAGCTTTAGAGGTTTTGTGGACAGTGTGAGTTTACAACGGGATATCGATAGGATGCAAAACTGGGCGGAGAAGTTGCAGATGGAGGTCAACCAAGTTAAATAGTGAGCTGGTTCATTTTGGTCGGTCAAATATGATGGCAGAATGTAGTATTAATGGTAAGAGTCTTGGCAGTATGGAGGATCAGAGGTATCTTGGGTTCCGAGTCCATAGGACACTCAAAGCTACTGCGCAGACTGACTGTGTGGTTAAGAATGCATACGATGTATTGGCCTTTATAAACCGTGTGATTGAGTTCAAGAGCCGTGAGGTAATGTTGCAGGTATATAGGACCACGATCAGATTCCACTTGGAGAACTGTGCTCAGATCTGTTCACTTCACTACAGGAAGGATGTGGAAACGATTGAAAGGGTGCAGAGAAGACTTAAAAGAATGTTGCCTGGATTGGGGAGTAAGCCTTGCGAGAATACGTTGAATGAACTTCGTCCTTTCTACTTGAAGCGACGAAAGATGAGAGGTGACCTGATAGAGGTGTATACATTGATGAGAGGCATTGATTAAGTCGATAATTGGAGGGCTGAAATGGCTAACACGAGAGGACACAGTTTAAGGTGCTTCGAAGTAGGTACAAAGGAGAAGTCAAGGTTAAGTTTTTTTTTCACGTAGGGTGCGTGGGATGGGCTGCTTGCGACGGTGGTGGAGGCCGTGGATCTTTTAAGATACTTCTGGATAGGAAGATGGAGCTAAAACACGAGATGGCTAATGATAACCCGAGGTAATTTGCAGGTTGAGCCTGTGCTGAGGAATGCAACTGCAAAGTCAGCGTTCACCTCAAGAGGTCTAAATACAAGAGCAAGGATGGAATGCTGAGTATTTATAAGCTTTAGTAAGGCCTCACCTTGAGTATGGTGAAGGGGTTTGGGCTCCTCATCATGGAAAAGATGGGCTGGTATTGGAGAAGGAAGTTTCAGAGGAAGTTTACAATGACGATACCGGCAATGAGTGCTCTCATACGATAATTGTTTAATGCATCTTGGTCTCTACTTGGTGGAATTCAAAAGTATGAGGAGGTGGGGGAGTTGTTCTCGTTGAATTATTTCAAGTGTTGATTATCAAACACAGAGTAGATGTGGAAAGAATGGACAAGAGGGCACAGCCTCACGACGGAGAGGGGTCCTTTTAATACAGAGTTGCGGAGAAACCCCTTGAACCAGAGGTTAGTGAATTTGCCAGATGCAGCTGTGGAAGGAGATCGTTGTATTTAAAGCAGAGCTTGATTGGACATAGCATTGACGGTTACCTTGAAAAGAGACATTGATCATGTGGATAGTCAGTTTTTCCATTGCTGAAATGGCTAGCACGAGAGGGCATGATTTTATTGTGCTGCAGGTAGGTAGAGAGGAGATGACAGGGGTATTTTTTTACACAGAGAGTGGTGAGTGTATGGAGTGGGCCGACGGCTGCGGTGGTAGAGGCGGAAACGATAGGGTCTATTTAGAGACTCCTGGATGGATACCTGGAGCCGAGAAAATAGAGAGCTACGGGTAAGCCTTGGTAGTTCAAAGGTACGGACATGTTCGGCACAGCTTTGAAGGCAGATGGGACTGCATTGTGCAGTAGTCTTTCTATCTTTCTATGTTACAGGAAGAAGGCGGGGAATGGGGTTGAGGAGGAGGAAAAAAAGCATCAACATTGGTTGAATAGCAGAGCAGACTCGATGGGCTAAATGGCCTAATTCTGTTCCTATGCCTTATGGTCTTATGTCTATGTCGTGTGACCAGTTCACTTGGTTCAGAAGAAGCACCTGCTCCCCTGCTGTACTATTCCATGTTTCTACTGAAGTACTGTTGTCATCTCTGCACGGCCGCCTCACGGAGGACGTTTATAACCTGGAAAGGCGCAGTAAGGGTTCAGCCCTGTTGTAGAGGGGACTGGAAGACTCGAGCCATAAGGAGACTGGATACTTTTTGCGCACTGATCTCAAAACTGTTCGTGATCCGACACTGATTCTGCCATCCATCTCCACAGGCCCCACTGTCACGATCCAAATGTAGGGTCATGTAAAGGGTGACAAAGGAGACAAATTGTTCGTAACAAAAAATGTAGTACATAATTAACAAACGTACGCTTTGCAGTGGTACTATAACTCCCGTCGCTCACCGCAGAAAAATGCCCCCCAACTCGCTTTATTAGGAACTACATCACCCGTTAGTCATTGCGCTCAGTCGGCGGCATCTGATTTATATGCGGGGTCGAGAATGAATATGAGAGTTGTAGTCCAAATGTCTCGCTTCCCCACTCGCTCCCACCATCAGCACTGTTCCACAGCCACCACAGACATCCGCTGGACGGACTCAGCGAGTCATCGAAGGAGAATGTCGCCGCACTCGTGGTCGCCGTGGCCAGTAACCATTGTCAGCAGCAATACTTGAAATTCGCCATGGAGATGGATGCTGTCGGCAGAAGTGGAGAGACTCATGATGGGGGCAAATTTCCACCCGGCCTATCGTAGCTCAAAGTCACATCCATCCCCTGCCGTCATTGGCTGATTGGTCAAATGAGAACTCACACGATGATCAGTTGATACGAACGTCAGTCATGGAGACAGACCTTGCAAAATGTTAGAGTGTCACCAGTCAGAGAACAGATGGTGATGACAGTGTGTTTTCTCTTACTGAATATACTTTACTGCAGGATAAAATGAACTGTGCGTTTGTGTATGCCTGGATGTGTGCGATTGGTGTCTCTGTTCCTGTGCGTTAGTGTGTGGCTGTGTTGGAGCATTTCTTTTTTTTTCGTTTTGTGTGCATGTATGTGTTTTCGCTTGAGCGTGTGTGTACGTATTTTCGAGTAGTGTGATTGTGTGTGTGTTTCTAATGCCTGTTTGTGCGTTTGCGTGTTTGTCTGTTTGTGAGTGTGAGAGATTCTATAAGGTTCTGAGAATTTACGTTCGTGTCAGTGCGTTTCCATTTTTTTTTATGCTTGTGATTGGGCTTGTTCGTGTTCTTATGAGTGTTTTTGTGTATATGTGTGTGCGATTCTATGAGCTTTTCTAAGTGAGAGTATTTTTGTGTATGTGAGATTTTGTGTGTTTGTAATATTGTGTTCATTTTCTCGATGCGCGTGTGTCTGTGTTTAAGTGTTTGCATGTTTCTGTGTACACTAGTGTCTGGTGTGTGCTTCTGTCGAATTGTGTGTACGTTAATTTTCTAATTGTGCTTGTGCTTTATATGTTGCTGTGTGTTTCTGTGTGTGCGTGTGTGTAGTTGTGCGTTTGTGTTTCTTTTTTTAAAAATTCTGTGTGCTCTTTGTGGATTTGCTTGCCTGTGTGTTTCTGTGCATGTTTGTTTCTGCTTTTTTTTCTGGATTTAAATCTGTATGTGTGCTACTGCGCGTGTGCGCGTGCGTGTGGGTGTGTGTGCGTGGAGATGTTGCGTTCGTTTTTATTTCTTTGTTGTCCTCACCGATCAGGATTCTATCACATTCCGCTAAAAAAAATAGACGGTGATGCATGGTTTCCACCATAGTCTGTGGCAGTGTATTTAACAAGTTCCTTACTCTTTGGTTAACTATATTCTGCTTACCACTCTTCTAAAATATCCACTCTGTTGACGCTGTGGCCTTTAATTCTAGATACTACCAACACGAAAAACTCTTCTCCACATCCACGCTATTTAGTCCTTTTTAAATTTATTGGGTTTCAATGAGATTCCCCCACTCCCGCGTTCGTCTAAATTCCAGAGAGAACGGGCCCGCAACAGACAAAATGCGAGAGACGAGATATAAATCCTCTTTATTTCGGGAAATATCTTTATGAAACTCCTCTAGACCCTCTCCAAGGACAACACCTACTTTTTGAGATAGGGTACAAAAATTGTGGACAATAACGCAGTTGCTGTCTTAGGATTATCTTCGTGCTTTTTGTATTCTATCCCTTTTGAAATAATTGACAATTGCATTTGCCTTCTTAACCACACAATTAGCCTGTAAATTAACTTTCTGGGAGACTTGCGCGAAAACCCTGAGTCCCTCTATACCTGTAATGTTTGAACCTTCTCCCCATTTTGGAGAATAGTTCGCACTATTGTTGATTTAAACAAAATGTATTGTAATGTATTTACCAACACTGTATTCCATCCGTCACTTTTTGCACATTCTTCCAATTTGTCTGAATTGGAGTTGCAAACGCATTGCTTCCTCAGCGTTACCGACCCCTCCACCTATCTTTGTGTCATCCGCAATCTTTGCCACAAAACCATCAATCCTATTGTCTAGGTATTTGAAAAACAATGTGAAAAAACAGCCTTCCCAATACAGAACCCTGAGGAACACCACTAGTCAATTGTAGCCAACTGGAGAACGCACCCTTTATTCACAGTCATTGACTACCGCCTGTCAGCCATTCATGTCGGTGTATTTCCTGCAACGACATAGGATTTTATATTGTTAAGCAACCTTATGTGTGGCACCTTATCAAATGCCTTGTGAAAATCCAAGTAAATGACATCCACGGCTTCTCCTTTGTACATCCTCCTTGTTAATTACCCGAAAATCTCTAACAGGCAGGTTTTCCCTTCACAGAAACCATAATGACTTTGACTTATTTTTAAAAGGATTCTCCAAGTACTCTGAAACCTCATTCTTCATGATAGACTCTACATTTCCCAAGCATTTCCCAATGCCCTTAAGGCATTTGTTTAGCTTTATTACATTTTCGCTTTAGTAATTCGTTTGTAGTTATTTTCTTGTTAAAGTTAAGGTCGTTGAAAGTGAATTTGTTGTCTGTGATGTAACGCGGCATGCGATGACGTCACACCCGGTTTCGCCGCCTCTTGTGGGAAAATACCGGTTTGGAGAAACGGGAAGGTGGGGGCTTGTGTGTGCAGGATCAGCGCGATAAAGTTTTCGTTCTACGCACTGAGAAACATCCTAGAAGCAACGCCGTAAGTTCATAAGATAGCCGATATGTTCCTTTTATTCGATTTTTAAGATAATTACATGGAATAGAATAATAGAATAATGATATATATCAGCCCTCCCCCGTCCCCTGAACCCCTCCCCCCTTAACATTCCTATCTGAAAAGGAAAGGTAGAAAGAACGAAAGAAAGAAAGAAAGAAAGAAAGAAAGAAAGAAAGAAAGAAAGAAAGAAAGAAAGAAAGAAAGAAAGAAAGAAAGAAAGAAAGAAAGAAAGAAAGAAAGAAAGAAAGAAAGAAAGAAAGAAAGAAAGAAAGAAAGAAGGAAAGAAGGAAGAAAGAAAGAAAGAAAGAAAGAAAGAAAGAAAGAAAGAAAGAAAGAAAGAAAGAAAGAAAGAAAGAAAGAAAGAAGGAAAGAAAGAAAGAAAGAAAGAAAGAAAGAAAGAAAGAAAGAAAGAAAGAAAGAAAGAAAGAAAGAAAGAAAGAAAGAAAGAAAGAAAGAAAGAAGGAAGGAAGGAAGACAGATTGCCTCGATATCGGAAGATCCCCACATGCTCCATGGAATTCAAAATACCTTTAATATAAATATATATTTGTTTCTTTCCCCGGATGACTAATAACTTGAAGTTCGGTGCACCTATATATTTAATCCTATCTTTTGTAAGTAAGGGAGCCAAATTTTCAGAAATATGTCATATTTATTTCTTAAATTATAAGCATTTTTTCAAGTGGAATGCAGCTAAAATTACATTAATCGAAGTTAATCCATATGTTGAAGTACAAATGTTAATGCTGATTCTGCTAAAAGTAATGACGGTTGATAAAGTTTATTTTCTCGTGCTATTGAAAGCGTTACTAGATAGTTTGTGTGAAGTGTATTTAAAGCCAGTTGATGGCGTATGTAGATTCAGATTGTATACTGTACTTTAATGTAATACAGTTTGTTGTAGTTTTGCTTTTACAAGTATTTATGATGTAAATGCGATGCCAAGAATGTAACAAATACTGAATATATTTTGCATTGTTTTGTCAACAGTTTTCACCATACGTTGTGAAAGAGTGAACAGTAAACGGTTAATCTTACTGGGATTGTGCCCTCATTGACTACAATCTACCTCGGTGTTTAGTTCAGAGTTTTTACACTTGAATGCGAACATTACAGTGAAAAGGCGGCATTACCAGGTGTTTCAACAAGTGGTACAATGGCCAAGCGAACAACAGTCAAATCGTTGCCATCCAGCGCCAGGAGCAGTAGTGCATCAGCAAATAAGGCAGCCCACGCAAGAGCTAAAGCAGAAACCGCCAAGGTGCGAACGTCATACACTGAACAGGAAGCAAAACTGAAAATAGAAAAGGCCGCCAGAGAAACCGAAAACCAGAGGGAAAAAGCCGCCAGAGAAGCCGAAAACCAGCTGGAAAGGGTAAGGATAGAAGCAGAGTTAGAAGTGCTGACGCTACGCCGAGAAGCCGAATCTGCCAGGGTGGAAGCAGAAATATTAGAAAGCGCTGAAGAAATGCAAGTTCTAGATGACGTAAAGTCTACTTCAGCTAGGACCAGATTGGAACGCACTAGTGACTACGTCCGATTTCAAATGGACCTGAAGATTCATTCTTCCTCTCCATACTTATTTGCTAACATCCCATTTCATGAGCATTCAGAGGCTCAATTGCATCACATCCATCTGAGGAAGTCAATTCACTCTTGCAATCTTGCGATGAAATCGAGTATGAAAGGGCTGACGACAAATACTTCTCGACACCAAACTTACCAGATTTGGCGAGAGAAGAGGCAAAGTCTGAAGTCTGAACAGCAAATCCCCTAACGAACGTATACCCCCAGTCATATGCCCGCCGACATATTCCCCCAGCCGGTGTGCCACTTGCAGTTGAACCCATGGCACTGTATTTAGCACGGCGAGATCTCATTACTTCAGGACTATACCAGTTTTACCATAAGCCTCAAAATTACCGAGCATTGTAATTCTCATTCACCAACGCTACCAGCGGAGTCCAGCGCGTAGCAACCTAAGAGTTGGATCTTATGACAAAATGGCTGGGAAAAGAATCACCTGAACAGGCGAGAAGCATACGTTCAATGTACATGAACAACACCAAGCCAGCCTTACGCAAAACATGTTAGAGACTTCGGGAGCGCTATGCGGCCCCTGAGATTATTGAAACGGCACTATTTCTACGTCTGGAAAATTTTCCTAAGGTTTCAGCCAAGGACCACTCTAAGCTAAGAGAGCTCGAAGATCTGTTCATGGAGATCGAAGGCACTAAAGAAGATGGCTATTTTACTGGCCATCCATACCTAGATATTTCATACGGTATTAGACCAATAGTGGACAAACTTCAATTTGGGCTGCAGGAAAGATGTGTGTCTGTTGGCTCAGAGTACAAGGAAGAGAACGGTGGTCGATTTCTCCCCCCCCCCTTTAAGTATTTCCCTAGGTTTGTGTGCAAGGAGGCGAAGAAGCGAAACGACCCTAGCTTCATGAGTCAAGGTAGCAGTATTATTCACACCAAGCTAGTCGAACCCACCTTGAATAATTTTAACATCAATAACCCTGTCTCGCTGAGTAAAACTGAAGTCTCCACAACTGCCAATGATCCTAGCAAGAATTGTCCATTGCACAACAAACCTCACCCCTTCAAAAATGCAGAACGTTTAGAGAAAAAAAAACCCTTTGACGAGAGAATAGCCCTTCACAAGGAGAAAAAAATGTTTTAAATGCTGTCCCCTTACCTCTCACCTCGCTAGAGAGGGTATGATCCCCGCGAAGTGCTCGGAAGGTAACAACACTAATCGCAATGGGGCAATGCATCCCGGCCCGTTACCGCAAACTGACAAAGTTCCTTCACCTTCACAAGAGGTCGGCGAGGAGGGAGAGGATCACTCCAAGACAACTGTTGTCAGCTCGAGCTGCACAGAAGGTTGCAGTCAAGGTCAGTCAAGCCGTTCTTGCTCAAAGATCTGCCTCACTAAGCTATACCCTAAGGGAGCCAAAGACTAGTCCATTAAAGTCCATCTAATTCTGGACGACCAGAGCAATCACTCACCAGTCATACCAGATTTCTTCGACTTGTTCAACGTAAAGAGTAATCAGTTCCCATACTACCTTAGAACTTGATCAGGCAGCGTAGAACCATATGGCAGGACGGCAGAAGGCTTCCAGCTCGAGTCGCTGGATGGAAAAGTTGTCATCTGTCTCCTTCCACTCTTACAGTGCAATGAAATTTTGAATTACCGCACCGAGATTCCGACGCTCAGCGCAGTGCTACACCAGCCGCATCTCCACCACATTGCCAAGCACATCCAGAATTGGATCCAAAAGCTGAAATACTCCTACCACTCGGAAGTGACGTTCTTCAGGTGCACAAGGTGAGGCAGCAGGTCAATGGACCACACAACGCCCCCTTTGCCCAAAACCTGGAATTGGGCTGGGTGTTGTTAGGAGAGGTGAGTCCTGGCAACGTACACAAACCGACAGTTAACATACTCAAAACCAATGTGCTAGAGAGTTGCCATTCAATTTTTCAACCCTGCACAAGCTTCATGTGTATCAAGGAACCATGACAAGGCTTCAACAAGTGTAGTAAGTTAACCGACAAGACACTGGGGCAGTCAGTCTTCGCTCAAACTGAGCATAATAATACTTTTGCGCCACCAGCAGAAATAATTCAAACGAGCGAGACATTTGAGCTGATCGAACCCGAAAGAGACTCGGAAATTCAGCCGCAAATAGAAACAAAAGTCACCTACCTCGAAGAACCAATACGTACCAATACGTACCGCTTTCAGCGTGGTCAGATTCGTACGTATCACGTGGTCAGATTCCTCAAACACTCATCCCGAAATAGTAAATGCAAGGGATGGCACAAACGTAACTTATCTCGCACTGCGGACGAATGGGCCCAGGCAAAGGATGTCATCCTGAAAGCAACTCAAAGAGCAGCTTTTGCAAGGGAGTTTTCGGCCCTCCAAGTTAATAAACCAATACTAAAGGACAGCCCTTTGAGGAAACGCAATCCAATCCTGAAGAACGATCTCATTTGCATTGGAGGCCGGTTCATACACTCTCACCTTTCGGCTGTAGAAAAGAGCCCATTAATCCTGTCCAATGACAGCCATGTGTCCTTACTGCTCACACGGCATCACCATGAATAGGTACGGCATCAGGGTCGTCACCTGACAGAGGGAGCAATCAGGGCAGCGGGACTGTGGATCTTGGGAGGCAAAACGCTGATCAATTCAGTACCCCACAGATGTGCAAACTGGAGGAAACTGCGAGAGAAGCTGGAAACTCAAGGTATGGTGGACCTCCCACCAGAACGCCTCAATGCCTGCCCTCCTTTTGCATATGTGGGGCTCGATGTATTTGATCCCTGGACTATCATCAGTAGACGTACCAGAGGAGGACAAGCAGAGAGCAAACAATGGGCCATCATGTTCAGCTGCATGAGTTCAAGAGCGGTGCTCATTGAGGTCATCGAATCTTTGGATACATCCAGCTGCATTATCGCTCTCAGGCGCTTCTTTGCACTAAGAGGCCCTGCAAAACAGTTAAAGTCTGATTGCAGCACGAACTTTGTTGGAGCGTCCAAGGAGTTCGGGATGGACAAAACGGTGCAATGGTACCTCAGTGAGCAGGGAAGCAACAGGGAATTTAACACACAACACGCCTTTCACACGGGAGGCTCATGGGAGCGGATGATTGGTATCGCCAGAAGGATCCTGGATTCAATGTTTTTGTCGCATCGCAACCGACTGACCCACGAAGTACTGTGCACACTAATGGCAGAGGTCACAGCTTTTATCAATGCACAACCACTCCTACCTGTATCTTCAGACCCGAAAAGCCCCTTCATACTCTCGCCATCAATGCTCGTTCCGCAGAAGACAGGAGTTCCCCCTCCACCTCGGGACTTCTCAGATAAGGACTTGCACACAAAGCAATGGAGACAGGTTCACGCTCTAGCAAATCAGTTCTGCTCCCGTTGGAGACATGAATATCTACCTTTCTTGGAACACAGTCAAAAGTGGACAGACTCTCGCAGGAATCTTCAAGTTGGAGATTTAGTCCTGCTCAGATCGCCCGCAACTGCTGGCCAATGGCCAGAATCATTGCCACATTCCCTGGTAGGGAATGACATGTCAGGAAGGTTGAGTTGAAAACTTCTGACCAAGGTGATGTGAAAACTTACCGAAGGCCAGTTGCAGAAGTCGTTCTACTTCTACCTGAAGACTGATATAGAGACTGAAGTATTGTATTATGTTCAAAGTGACCTTACAAAGGTCAGGCGGAGAGTGTGTTGCCCTTAAGGCATTTGTTTAGCTTTATTACAATTTCTCTTCCGTAACTCATTTGTAATTATTCTCTAGTTAAAGTTAAGGTTGTTGAAAGTAAATTCGTTGTCTGTGATGTATCGCGACATGCGATGACGTCGCATCCAGTTTCGCTGTGTCTTGTGGGAAAATACTGGTTTGGAGAAACGGGAAGGAGGGGGCTTGTGTGTGCAGGATCAGCGCGAGAGAAGTTTCTTTCTACGCAGTAAGCAACATCATAGAAGCAACGTCGTAAGTTTATAAGATAATCGATATGTTGAAGTAAAAATGTTAACGTTGATTCTGTTAAAAGTAATGACGGTTGATAAAGTTTATTTTCTTGTGCTATTGAAAGCGTTACTGGATAGATTTTCTGAAGTGTATTTAAAGCCAGTTGATGGCGTATGTAGATTCTGACTGTATGTTGTACTTTAATGTAATATAGTTTGTTGTAGTTTTACTTTTACAAATATTTATGGTGTAAGTGTGATGACAAGAAGGAAACAAATACTGTATATATTTTGTATTGTTTTATCAACAGTTTTCACCATACGTTAATGTGGAAGAGTGAACACTAAACGGTTAATCTTACCGGGATCGTGCCCTCATTGACTACGGTTTACCCAGGTGTTTAATTCAGAGTTCTTACACCTGAATGAGAACGTTACACTGAGGTTAAGCTAACTGGCCTATAATGTTCTCCTCTTTGGCCTTCTTCTCTTCTTAAAGAGTGGAGTGACATTTGCCAACAGCCACTCCGGGGAATATGCCAAAATCAAGCTATTCTTTAATACTATGTCCGCTGTATCCGTTATCACTTCAGCAAACACTTTCAGGGATGTAGTCTATCAGAACCAACTGACTTACCCACCTTAAAACCTTTGAGTTTGCCTACTCTCTACTGATTGGTATTCGCAATGACATTCACTCCTGCTCCCCCAGAATCGCGGATTTCTGGCACAGTGATCGTGTCTTGCACATTGAAGACTGTGCAAGATAGCCATTCGGTTGATCTGCCATTACTTTGTCCCCCATTACTACCTCATCAGCTTCATTTGTAGGCCGATTGTGTGGTTATACAAGCAAATGCAATTCTGTCATTGATTTCAAGAGGGATACAATACAAAAGCGACCAGGCCAGTCAGTTTGGGTTTGTGCCTGTCTAACCAGGGATGCCCAGGGAGTTTGAGGAGAATCAATGACATAAACAGTTAACTTCTCATGATGGTTGCCCGATAAACTGAGACTCACCGGGGCAGTGACTTGGGTGATGCTAGCCAGTCTTTGACCGTTCAAGGCGTCGGTCGCCAATGATGACTGGAGAGCAGACGTGGGTAATTCCTATCGGGCAACCAAGCTGGAATCGACAAAACACCCCTCCGCACCAGAATCGACCAAGTCAGAGACAACTCGCTGTTCGACTCCTCACTCCATACAAGCAGGGATGAGAGTCAGTGGCGTCGAGGAAGGCCGGACAGAGGTCACACTCACCAGTACTCCTCGTCCTACTTGTGAGCGCTTGGCTTTTACTGGACAGGTGGAGATAAAGTGGTCTGTTTGGCCACAGTACGGACAGGAGCGGGTGCTGATTTTCCTTCGTCTTTTAATCGGCGTCAGGCGGGTAGAGTCAAACTTCATAGTTTCGGGCTTTGGAATGGAATTTTTATATGGGGGCTAACGGCAGGTAAATGTAGACAGACGAAGAACTTGGAACTCAGCCAGTGCCCACAGAGACCCCTGGAAACCTTCATTATGCAGCTCTGCTTAAGGCGAACATATATGTGAATGAACAAATCCCTGAGGTCCTGGGTGACCAGGTCATCTTTGATGTCTTCGGAAATGCCATTCAGGGAGGTGTCGTACTGTGTCTACGAGTTCCAGCCGCTGGAGGTGACTAGGGTCCAGAGTTCTATAGCATAATCTGACACATATCTGCGTCCCTGGAGCATATGCGGCCTTTCACGGGCAGCCTCTTTCCCATGTTTGGAACGATCAAATGTTTTTCTCATCTTCTCAAGAAATAATTGAAAACTACTGCAGAAAGGGGATCCTGCCTACCAGACGGCTGTTCCCCATTTTTTTCGCCCCGCCGGACAGTTGCGTGATGATATCAGCTTACTTGGATCGATCAGTCGGATACGTTGTCGGTTGCAATTCAAAAATGAGGGTGCAGTGGGAAAGAAAACAACGACAGGTACCGGGCTCGCATGAGTACTTTTCCGGAGAAGGCAGACCGGGCTTTGGGTCGGGCTGAGCATGCGAGGGCGCAAGGTGCAAGGGCGGAAGATGAAATTGTAGAATATTGATGGGCGCTCTTGGACAAGTGGTGTGACTGCGCCTGGGTCACAAGGTCGACGACATTGGCAGAAAGCGACTCTACAACCCTGAACACGGAGTCCAGCTGGTTTTGGTATCTCCGCAGCATCACTCCCTGCTGTTCCAGGGCAGCTCTCAGACAATCGGGATATGCTAAATCTATTTTGGTCAGGTTGTACTTTCAGAACGCTGGAGCAGCGATCCAATCGCAGACCAAGTACTGTGCACACTGTGATGTTTTTTGAGTAACAGTGTCGGCGTCAACATTCAAGCAGAGATCCAGGGAAATCCAAAAACCAGAATTGGGAAACAGAGTCGGTATTCAGCCGGAAATGCTCAGGAAATTTCAACGGCACAATGTGGAAACAGCTGAAAGCACGGTACCGAATTACCTTGAGCAATGAACTGAAAGGCAGATGGTAAGTGCAGCACAATGAGACACAGGTGGCAGCAATACAGTTAATAATGAGAAACTGATGAGAGACGGACTACTTAGTAATACAGGGGCCTGAACAGAGCAGGAGCGGGGACAGGAGCACATGGTACTACAAAAACACAGCCTGACTGCCAGGGGGAAACACACAAAATGACAGAGTTCAGCTGGAAGTACTGACACAAACAAGGAGCGGGCGCCTCTTCCGAGACATTGAGAGGCTGAAAGCGATCATGCTTGTGACTGTGCGCCTTTTGCCACATGGTTCATTTATAACTGATTCACTTCAGCCGTTCGGATAGAACCTCTACGCCGCAAGCAACTCGGCTGTTTCTCTGGCCGATATATATAGGCAAAAAGTTTCTCCCTTTTTCCTGAAACAGGTTTCTCAACCAGGTCATGAACTGCATTGGGCTTTACGTCGCAACAAAAACGTTTTCTCGCGTGAAGTAGTTCAAAGTTCTCTGCATTTAACGATCTCGTCACCTCAGCAGCCGAACTTCTCAGACTCTCCAGCAGTCGCTATATTTTCAGATTATCAGGGTGTCAACACTCATCTGAACGATACGTTGCACTCAAGTCCCTATTTGCCCTCTCCCTGGGGGGTGGGCTTCAATCCTGAGAACATTCCCAGAGCTCTCTAACTGGGAGTCTCTGCAGCTACACTTGTCCATTTATTCGGCAGGGATAACTATACAGTCTGGAACCGCCAAATCCGTAGATTGGGATGTTTCGCCAACCAAAGCCCCTCTATGCTTGAATGCTGTGTGATTCGCTGTCATGTTTGAAACCCGTCGCGAGAAATAACAGATCGCACACAGAATACAATTAAAAGAACTATATTTATGAAAGGTAACTTAACTAAAGAGTTCGTAAAAAAAGAAATTAAAAAGGAAAAGAGGGCACATTCTAAGTGCACAATCAAATGTGCACAGGTTGGGGCTTAAATCTTCCAAATATCATAATCACCGATCCACAGTTGTGGATCGCACCTTGGCACCATCGAATCAAGGTCACTTCTCGATCGAATACTACGACCAGTTATCTGCAGCGTCTTCTCCCCTCAGCCTCCGCCGAACAAACGCCACCGGGTTCAGGCACGAAAATCACCTGCTTTCCCAGTCTTCTTTCCGGACTGAATGACTCACTTTCTTCACAGCCCTTATCTCCAACAATTAAAAAAAAAGCCCACTACCAGGTCATAACAGTTCTGTTAACGATACTTTGTTCTTGCTATATATTTAAGGTGGAGGCGGCTATTTTTTGAACTGTTTATTTTTTTTTTTGCTCACGAGTAATGTTATGAGCATGCAAGATTATTAATGGGTTTGTGGAGCGCGCGGATTAGTGGCACACACGGAAGTGAAGTTGCGCAATAATTCGGGGCACG
>NW_026780877.1:0-22500 GCF_030144855.1 Hypanus sabinus
GCCGGGTTGGGTAAGACTAGAATTAGAGGTTGCGAGTTAAGGTTGAAAGATGAAATATTTAAGACGAACTTTTTCTCTCACAGGGTGATGAGAGCATGAAACGAGCTTCCAGCACAACTGGTGGATGTGGGACTGATTCCAACATTTCAGAGAAATTTGGATAGGTACATGGATGGTGGGGGTATGGAGGGCCATGCTCCTAGTGCAAGTTGATGGGACTAGGCAGGGTAATAGACCAGCACAGACTAGATGGGCTGAAGACCCTGTTTCAGTGCTTTTCTACGACTATAAATGGAGGGGCAATTTACAGAGGCTCAGTTAACCCTCAGCCTGTATAGGGAAGTGGGAGGAAGCCAGAGTAAACGGCGGAGAACCACTGTCTCAGGTAGGACATGCCAACTTCTCACTGGTAACCCCAGTGTAGGATTGAGCTTGTATAGCTGGAGCTAAGTGGCGGCAGCACTAACGTGCCCTTACACTGAATGGCAGAGTAGACTTAACAAGTCCTGTGACAGTGTGTCACACACAAGGGCATTGGATAAAAAATGGAAGCCCTCCCGCGTGTCCCTTACATGTGATCGGATAAAAAGGAGCCTATAGGAGCTGGGAAAGGACGACGGCTTCGGACGGTTCGCTGACCAACCCCTCCAACGAGGCCCCGCTCCCGAGCTCAGAGGAGCGATCACACCGAAAGCACAGTCCTCTGGAGGCAGATGTGTTAAACCAGTGGTTCAGCGTTTCTGGCCATGCCGGAATGCGGAGAGGAGGATCCTCTGAATTCTGTGGTCATCGGTTCGATCGCAGAAGGCAGAGTTTCATGATAATTTAGTCATTAATTTAGTGCCGAAGCAAAGCAGGGAAGTGGCATTGCGTTTGGGGAGATGACAGCTAACTGCTCATAAGAAACCTCACCCACAACCAGCCCCTGTCGCACCTACTACACAAGGGCCTTTGGGTCCAACAATGGCTTCGCCAGGGAACTCGGAAATCCCCCGGAAGCCAGATCTCCTCCCTGTGCGATTGTCCAACAAGGACTGAGTTAGAGAGACTGAAACGTTGTCAAGCCTCATGGTTCTGCGACTCGGGTGGGTGATTCTGGTCTCTACCCACTCCACTCGCGTGAAACCGGCACCGCTCACCAGGTCCTTTCGCCCCATTCCTGGAACTGCCGGTCTCGCCATGCATAAAGCTTGGTTCTGACTGAAGCGTGAGAAATTTCAACCTCCCTCCCGAGGAGGAACCTGAAGGGAGGAACGAAAAGAAACAGAGCAGTTAACGCCCTCCGAGTCCGCAGCAGATTCAGTTCCTGTTGCTACGACACTTCGCACTCGGTATTAGGACTGCGAGATATTATTAACCGTCAGCTCCAGTCCTAGAAGTAACCGAGAAAACGAGACTTTCTCCATCCGGAGTGGCTAACAGAAGGAGGGAAGTTGGAAGGGTTTGAAACCGAACTCGCTTGGACACTAACAATCAAACATTCACATTCTAGAAGAGCAGCAGCACCTGGGAGTTTTCTTGGGGTCTCTGTTTTACATCAACACCTACAGCACTCTCTGCTTCTTGACGCTGATAAGCTTCACCTGCTACCTCGCTGTCTCACGGCCGCTGAAAACAGCTCAGTCAAAGCAGGTCGTAAGAGGTATCATCCTTACCAATGTAACATATTTGACCTACCAAAATGAACCACCTCACACTTATCTGGGCTGAACTCCATCTGCCACTTCTCAGCCCAGTTTTGCCCCTTATCAATGTCCCGCTGTAACCTCTGACAGCCCTCCACACTATCCACAACACCCCCAACCTTGTGTCATCAGCAAATTTACTAACCCATCCCTCCACTTCCTCATCCAGGTCATTTATAAAAATCACAAAGTCCCAGAACAGATCCCTGAGGCACTCCACTGGTGACCGACCCATGCAGAATATGACCCGTACACAACCACTCTTTGCCTTCAGTTCTGGATCCACAAAGCAATACCCCCTTGGATCCAATGCCTCCTTACTTTCTCAGTAAGCCTTGCATGGAGTACCTTATCAAATGTGTTGCTTAAATCCATATACACTACTTCTACTGCTCTTCCTTCATCAATGCGTTTAGAAACATCCTCAGAAAATTCAATCAGGCTCGTAAGGCACAATCTGCCTTTGACAAAGCCATGCTGACTATTCCTAATCATATTATGCCTTTCTAAATGTTAATAAATCCTGCTTCTCAGCATCTTCTCCATCAACTTACCAGCCACTGACTCATTGGTCTATAATTTCCTGGACTATCTCTACTCCTTTTCTTGAATGAGGGAACAACATCCGCAACCCTCCAATCCTCTGGAACCTCTCCTGTCCCCACTGATGATGCAAAGATCATCGCCAGAGGCTCAGCAATCTCCTCCCTTGCTTCCCACAGTAGCCTGGGGTACTTCCTATCTAATCCCAGTAATTTACCAATTTGATGCTTTCCAAAAGCTCCAGCACATTCCCTTTCTTAATATCTACATTCTGAAGCTTTTCAAGCCACTGTAAGTCATCCCTCCAATCACCAAGATGCTTTTCTATAGTGAATACTGAAGTAAAGTATTCATTAAGTACCTCTGCCATTTCCTCCAGTTCCATATACACTTTTCCACTGTCACACTTGATCGGTCCTATTCTCTCATGTCTTTTCCTCTTGGTCTTCACATACTTGTAGAATGTCTTGGGGTTTTCCTTAATCCTGTCCACCAAGGCCTTCTCATGGCCCCTTCTGGCTCTCCTAATTTAATTCTTAAGCTCCTTCCTGCTAGCCTTCTAATCTTCTAGATTCATATCATTACCTAGTTTTTTGAACCTTTTGTAAGCTCTTTCTTCTTGACTATATGTACAACAGCCTTTGTATACCACAGATCTTGTACCCTACCATCCTTTCCATGTCTCATTGGAATGTACCTACTCAGAACTCCACGCAAATATCCCCTGAACATTTACCACATTTCTTGCATATGTTTCGCTGAGAACATCTGATTCCAATTTATGCTTACAAGTTCCCTGCCTGCTAGCCTCATATTTCCCCTTACTCCAATTAAGCGTTTCCCTAACTTGTCTGTTCCTATCCCTCTCCAACGCTATGGTAAAGGAGATAGAATTGTGATCACTATCTCCAAAATGCTCTGACACCGGGCCAGGTTCATTTCCCAATACCAGATCAAGTACAGCCTCTCTTCTTGTAGGCCTATCTACATATTGTGTCAAGAAACCTTCCTGAACACACCTAACAAATCTACCCCATCTAAACCCCTCACTCTAGGGAGCTGCCAATCAATATTTGGGTAATTAAAATCTCCCACCGCAACATCCCCGTTATTATTACTCCTTTCCAGAATCTGTCTCCCTATCTGCTCCTTGATGTCCCTGTTGCTATTGAGTGGTCTATAAAAAACACTCACTGATTATCAATGGACTCCTCCACCTGTCTTTTTGAAATGTGTGAAGCCCGTTCGGCTCAGCGGTAATTCTTGCTCCTGAGATTTCTGAGTCTGTGTAATAGTCACAACATCATAAGTTCTAAGTTCATCTGCCTTGTTTCTGATACTCTTTGCATTGAAATAAACACATCTCAACCCATCTGGTTGAGTGCATCTTTGCTCTATGATCAGCTTATCCTTCCTCAAAAGCTCCCCACAAACTGTCTCTACTTGTGTGCCAACTGCCCCATCCTCTGCTTCTTCACTTCGGTTCCCACCCCCCTGCAAATCTAGTTCAAACCCTCCACAAATGCATTTGCAAACCTCCCTCCCAGAACAAGGAGGACATGTCCGTCATTCTGGAATGAAAAGCCTCACCTTGAGCGCAGATCAGTCGGAGACAGAGGAAGTAAAAGAAGGGGATCGCATTCTTACGAGTAATAGGGTGGGGAGAGGTGCAATTGAGAGTCATTTAGAGGCACCAGAAATAGAGATAGACACAGAGAGATTGAGAAAGGGGAGGGAAATGGACTAGGCAAATTTGAGGGCAGGGATTAAGTTGGAGGCATAGTTGATGGTGTTGACGTGCTCGGCATGGGTGCAGAAAGCAGCACCAACGCAGTCGTCAATGTAGTGCAGGAAAAGTCAGCGAGCGACACCAGTGTAGGCTGATAACATGGACTGTTCCACATCGCTGAGAGAAAAGCAGGCAAAGCTGGGAGCCATGCAAGTATCCGTAGCTGCACATTTTGTTTGAAGGAAGTGGAAGGAGCCAAAGGAGAAATTATTGAGAGTGAGGACGTTCCACCAGACGGAGGAGAGTGGTGTTGGAGGTGAACTGGTTGGGCCTGGGGTCCGGAAAGAAACAAGGAGCTTTGAGGCCTTCCTGGTGGGGTTGGAGGTGTGTAGGGGCTGGAGATGCATGGTGAAAACAGTCAGAGAATCCAATGGCAGTGATTAGACCTCGATTCATGGTTCAACACCATGGTGAAGCTACTTGATCTGGTAGAAGCAGCAGGGGTGACAACCCTGAGAGAAGCTTTGGTGACAAGAGAACTGGAGAGCTACAAGATGAACATCGCAGCTTTCTCAGAGACTCACCTGGCCGATGAAGGCCAACTGACAGATACAGGTGGTGGCTACATATTCTTCTGGAGCGGACACAGCAGCACCGAATGTCATGAAGCAGAGGTCGGATTTTTTATCAAGAACCACCTTGTCCACCAGCTTACTGATCTGCCAAAAGAATGCAACGATCTTCTAATGACCCTGAGGGACAAACGCAATGTCACACTGATCAGCGTCTGCAGCCCGACGATGACCAACCCAATGACAAGAGCCTGATCCCCTGAATACAACTGTACCAAGGTCAGACAAGCTCCTTGTCCTTGGCGATTTCATTGATCGAGTGGGAAGAGACCACGATAACCTGGGATGGAGTCCAAGGGCACAATGGGGCAGGCAAATGCAACAGCAACAGCCTGTCTCTTCTGAAAAGCTGTGTCATACACGACCTGTTAATCGACAACACAGTCTTCCACATGCCAAACCTCTTGGATGCATCCTCACTGGCATTTGATTGACTATGTCATCACCAGAAGATGTGACAGAAACGATGTCGGAGTGACGAAAGCCTTGTGTGGCGCAGAATACTGGACAGACCACCGTCCAATTTTTTCCAAACTTAACATCCACATCCAACCCAAATGATGTCCACAGGCAAGGAAGTTCAATGTCAGCAAGCTGAAAGCAGGTACTACTGCAGGCCACCTGCTTCATAGCCTCTAGTCACAGCTCGCCAATGTTCATCGTGGAGAATGTATTGAAGAAGACCGGGCTGCTTTCAGAAATCGTGTCCACTCTGCCTCCTTCGAGGTCTTTGGCCGTACAACAAGGAAGAACCAAGACTGTTTAGACAAGAATGATAGGAAGGTGAAAGCTCTCCTACAGGAAAAGCACAAGCTACACAAAGCCAATCAGAATGATCCTTCCTGCATCTCCAAGAAGACAACATTTGCCAATATGCGCGGAATAGTTCAAGCCAAATTCGTAAGGCTGCAAGACTTGGCTCTGCAAAGATGCCGACAAGATTCAGGTCATCGGCAAAAGGCATGACTCGAAGAGATTCTTTAATGCAATGAAAATACTGTATGGCTGTTGTCCTTCCTGGATCTCGCCACTCCTAAGTGCAAATGGCATCATGCTCTTCACTGAGCAGGCCAAGACTATGGGCAGATGGGCAGAGCTTTTTGAAGCTGTGCGGAACAGACCATTCTCCATAAACGTGGCTCAATCAAGTTGACGTCAACCATGAGATGGACACTCTTTTCCAAAAAGAGGAAGGGCTGCAAAACAGGTGGTTGACTCTTCCCCTGCAAACTGACGGAGCTCCCCCAGTCCTTCCCGGAGAAGGCTCAGATTCCGCAAGAAATGAAGGATGCATCCATTGTACACCTGTAAAAGATGAAGAAAAATTGCCAAGTATGCGACAACCACAGAGGCATCTGTTAGCTCTCAGTATCGAGGAAAATCTTAACCAGAGTCCTGCTAGACAGGATAAATGCTCGTCTAGAGTGAGGTCATCTCCCAGAAAGGCAGTGCGGCTTAAGGAAAGGAAAAGGAACTATCCATCTGATCTTTGCTATGAGACAACTACAGCATAAATGCCAGGAGCAGAACAGACAGCTCGACACCACTTCCTTCGATCCGACTGAGGCCTTTGACCCCGTCAGCCGAGAGGGATTATGGCGACGTTTGGTTGCCCTGGCAATTTCATCACCATGGTCGAGCAGTTTCACGACAATCCATGTGCCCGATGATGGTGACTGTACCGTTACTTTCTCAGTCACAAATGGGATGTGTGCTGGAGCCCACACTTGTCAGCAAGATGTTCAGTGTGATGTTGATTGATGCATTTTAGGGCAGCATCCTGGAATCCACATCAAATCAAGATGGATGGCAAGCTGGTCAACCTGCACAGGCTCCAGGCCATTACTAACGTCAAAGAGACAGTGCTGAAAGACTTGCTATTCGTTGATGACTGCACTCTCAGTCCGACGTGCAGGACACGATTGACAAGTTTTCCACTGTTTGTGATGACATTGGTCTCACCATCAGCACCAAGAAGTTGCTCCAAGCAGCCCCAGGTCAACCCTGTGAAAGGGAGAGAGCTGCTGGACCAGTATCTTTTGCTCTGTGTGCCAGGAGGGAGGGTGTCATTTCACCCACTGACTTCTTCAACAGTGGCAGCCAAGTCCATCCCGTGTAGAAGTCAAAGGCAGCAGGCACATGGGAACCAGCTCACCTCCATGTCACATATCCTGTCCTGGAAGTACAGGAGCACACAATGAGAATTGGGATTATTGTCACTGACATAAGCCAAGAACTTTGTTTTGCACTTAGAAATACAGTATAACAAATAATTTTAAGCAGAGACCTTTCAGTGGAATTCATTACTTCCGGTAATTATTCCTGCTCACCCTCCCCTCTTCAATTCCCACTTACCACTTACCACTTACCACTTACCACTTACCACTTCACTTACCACTTCTCTTCAGCTGTTTATCATCCTCCTGGTGCCCCTACTCATTCACTTCATCTCATGGTCCACTCTCCTCTCCTGTCAGATTCCTTCATCTCTGGCCCATTACCTTTTGCACCCATTACATCCCAGCTGCTTGCTTCATCCTCCCTCCCCCAGCCACTGGGCTTCAAATGTCACTTCCCCACCCCCACCTTCTTCTTCTGCACTTCCGCCTTCCTCTCCAGTCCCAATACCGTCTCTCATCCGACTGTTTATTCATTTCCATAGATACTGCCTGACCTGCTGAGTTCCACCAGTGTTTTGTGTGTGTTGCTCAGTTTCACTGGTCCTTTGATGTCTTGACTTAACCCTAGAATTTCTACTCCATCAACACAGTGGGGGACCTTCAGCAGACAAACTGTCATGCCTCATCACTGACAAAACCAATTGATGAGGCAACCAGAACTGAACACAATACTGAACGTAGTCCTGACGAAGGGTCTTCACCCAAAATGTCCACTGTACTTTTGTTCCATAGATGCTGCCTGGCCTGCTGAGTATCTCCAGCATTTTGTGTATAATACTGCAAGTGTGATTTAACCAGGGTTTTATTATTTTGCAGATCTTCATCTCAATCCCTTGATGAATCATGGCTGGCTCAGTGGTGCCCTCTGCTGCTGAAAGAGGGTTATCCCGATGGCTTGAACAAAGAGCCTTCTCAGTGGTCACTATACACCTGTTCTTCTATGCAAATATTTTATCGGTCAATCATGTGGCTGCAACTCAATGTATAAAAGCATGCAGACATGATGAAAAGGTTTAGTTGTGTGTTCGGACTAAATATCAGAAAAAAGCAGATACCTTAAAATTATGCCCCATTATGTGAGTAATTTCCACCCTGAAAAAGTTAGTGGCTACCCACTCTATCCCTCTTATTGTCTTATACACCTTAACTTAGTCCCCTCTTTTTTAATCATTAGAACAAGAGACTCAGCAGAT
Organism: Hypanus sabinus; assembly: GCF_030144855.1. Lineage (NCBI taxonomy): Eukaryota > Metazoa > Chordata > Chondrichthyes > Myliobatiformes > Dasyatidae > Hypanus > Hypanus sabinus. The sequence continues at coordinate 7,963 of NW_026780877.1, forward strand.
GCTGGAAGTCTTGAGCAGCAACAATGGAGGAACTCAGTAGATAAGGCAGCAATTACAGAGGAGATAAAATGGTTGACATTTTGAGTGAAGACCATCAATGCTGCCTGTCCTGTTGAGATCCTCCAGTGTTTTGTGTTCATTCCTGGTGCATATTCATGTCCCAAACCACGTCTGACCAAGATTATGATAATCGCTTTCCTCCACCACCGCTCACTGCCCATTCCAGGCACCCAGCACTCTGCCAAACATAAACTTCCTGCATGCTTCTCATGTTTGTATCTGATACAACCATATGTGGCTGTTTAGGTTTTGATGCTGTTACGTACCCCGTAACTGGGTGTCTGACCAGCAGAGAAAGAAGAATCCGTTGGAGTCTGGTGGTACTATTTTCAAAAGTGTTTATTAGTAAAATAAGCAAATCAATACCAATAATGCAAATATATAGATAACACAAGTTAGCAATAATAAACCTAAAAGTGTGGGAATAATAATAAGCAATAATAAACAAGCTGTATTGATGTCTAGGGGTAAATGAATTGTCATAGAAAAATATAAAGTTCAGCTGAGGTAGATATGGTTGTTGTGTTGTAATTGTGAGAGAGAGAGAGAGAGAGAGAGAGAGAGAGAGAGAGAGAGAGAGAGAGAGGGAGAGAGAGAGAGAGAGAGAGAGAGAGAGCGAGAGAGAGAGAGAGAGAGAGAGAGAGAGAGAGAGAGAGAGAGAAGAAAGAGAAAGAAAGAGAAAGAAATGTAACAGCCACTGCAGCCAAACCTTCCTTTGCTTTCTTAATCCGTCATATCTTTGTGGTCATTCAGTTATGACCCCTCTGTCCTTCAGCTAGACCGTTCTTCTGTGGTGGACTCGTCACTCTGGCATGAGTGGACACGCACACAAGTCCCCACCAGCCCTGCTGTAACACTGTGAGTTTAACTGACCAATCTCCTGGTTCAGTCTCCGATACCCCACACCTTCCTGTGGGTTCCAACACTCAGTCAGTGCTCAATGGTGTGTCTGAAGGGTGTCTCTCCAGACCTGACTTTTATCCCTACTCACAGGGTCTCAGTTGTCAATCAATTTTGAACGACTGTGTCCATCAGACCAGCCCACTCCAGCTGTCCACTGAGGAATTTTAATGGACAGAACGGTATAAGATAAATAACCCTTGCAGAAGTCATAATACAGTGAATCAAGAAGTCTCACTCCCCTCTCTTTCTGTAGCAGATGTTCTTGCCTGTTTTTCATCTCTCTCTCTCTCATGAGCAGCATATCAACAGTAATGGTTCGTGATTCTCAGGGAGGGGGGATGGGTAACTCTGCACCCCATTGTCCATCAGATCGGTTCATCACTCATAACAATGTGATCTTTTCCTGCTGTTTGTGTCTGGATCAAACTGAATGCCACTGTGCCCCACTGCTAGGTTCCTTGACTTGCTTCAGGTACAGTACTGCATATTAACAAGTAAGCTTTGAAAATTATTTTTATGTAGAATAACAGTGTGGAATAAGCCCTTTTGGTCCTTGTAGCACACTGCACAACAATACAGCTAGTTAACCTAGCCAAATTACCAGACAAGTTACAATGACCAATTAATAGATTAACCGGTACGTCCTTGGACTGTGGGAGGGAAATTGGAACGCTCGGAAGAGAGACGAGCACTTGTGTGAAGGATGTCCAGACTCATTCGAGATGGCGTCAGAGTTGAACTCTGAACTCCGACATCTCGAGCTGTAATAGCGTCACACTAACCGCTACCCAACTGTGGTGCCTCAACAAAAGATAAGCTTTATTTGCCACCTGCGCACCAAGGCATACGGTGAAATACAGTACATTGTTTCAAAGACCAACACAGCCTGTCTCTGTACTGGGCAAGTGTCACCATGCTTTCTTTGGAAAGTGGGAGCAAACCGGATCAGCCGGAGGAAATACACGCAGTCACAGGGAGAATGTGTCGGAAGCAGCCCGCAGTTGAGTTCATGCTTCAGCACCAACATAGCATGCTCACTCACCCTACCCCACACGTGAGAGGAAAGTAAAGCGCACGGAGGAAACCCACAGTCACGGGGAGATTGTACAGACCCTTTATAGACTGCGGTACGAATCGAAATCGGAACATCGCTAACCACCATGCTACTGTGTTGCCCCATCTCTCCTGGCAACTGGACGATCATGGCCTGTGGACAAACAGCCAGGTCTCCCTGACCTGCATGTCACCGGCTCCTTCCTTCTTCACCCACCAGCAACAGGCATCAATGATGTCATTTAGCTGGAAAGGCTGTGGAAAAGGTGTTACTGGGACTGAAGAACTTGAGTCTTATACTGGGACTACTTTCCCTGGAGCATCTGAAGGTGAGGTGTGATGTTATTGAACACTGACTTTTCTCCCCTTCCTCCTTCTCTCTTTCTGCATTCCTAATTCTGTTTCACCTCTCAGCCCCTTTGTTCTCACCTGCCCATGGCCTCCCTCTGGTTCACCTCCTTCCCTTTTCCCCGTGGTCCACTCTGCTCTCCTATCAGATTCCTTCACCTTCTCCACCTATCACTTCCCAGCTTCTTACATCACCCACCCGCCTTCTCCCTCATCAGCTCTCACCTATCACCTGCCACTCCATCACCTCCCCACACCACTTTAATGTGGCTTCTGCTGCCTTCCTAATGAAGGGTCTTGGCCCACAGAGCTGACAGTTTATTCCCTTCCATGAATGCTGTTTGATCTCCTGAGGTCCTCCAGCATTTTCTGTGTGTTGCTCCACGGACCAGAACTCGATAACAATATTAGACATAGGAGCAAATTAGGCCATTCGGTCCATCAAGACTGTTCTGCTGTTGCATGATAGCTGATTTACTATCCTTCTCTCCATTCCCTTGCCTCTCCTCTCCATACCCTTTGACTCCCATACTAATCAAGAATGATCAATCTCCGCTTGAAATAAACACAATGACTTGCCCTCTACAACCATCTGTCACATTGAATTCCGTAGTTTCACCACCCATCGGTTAACGAAATTCCCCATTAACTCATTTGAAGTGACATTCTTGAATCTTGACCCTGTGCCCTCTGGTCCTAGACTCTCAAACACTTGGAAAATCCTGTCCATGTCCACTCTATCTAGGCCTTTCAATATTTTTGTTTTTGTTTTAGTTTGGTTTTGTTTTCGTTTTTGGTCTTGTTTTGTCTGGTGGATTTGGAGCTCCTTTCCGGGGAACGTGCTAAGACGGTAGCGCGATATTAATACGCAGCAGCCTCTCCGGACCCTGGATTGGGGATTGCCATACGTTATGTGGATTTTCTGGTGTAGTCTGTTTTGTCATGTGCTTTTGTGATATCATTCTGGAGGAACATTGTCTCATTTTTTAACTGCATTGCATTTGTGGTTTCTAAATGACAATAAACTGAATCTGTATCTGAATTTGATAGTTTTCAATGAGATCTCATTCTTCTCATCTCCAAATATTCCTCATGCATTATCATTTTCAATCCCACGATGATGTTCATAAACCTCCTCTGGACCCTCTCCAATGCCAGCACACCCTTTCTTATCTGAGGGGCCCAAAACTCTTGGGCAAAGTGTTTAAATGAGGTGAACTATTAGTACTTAACTGAAGCCAGTACAGAATCAGTTGTGGCACAATTTCTTCCATTCTTTCATTGTAACTGTCTTTGCTCCCTCCTTCCACCCTCAGAAATGTGACAGAGAGAGAAATATATAGAGAGATAGAGAGAGCAATAGTGAGATAGTTGTGGAGATAGAGAGACAGAAGGACAGAGAGAGATAGAATGAGAGACAAAGATATGGAAATAGAACAAGATACAGAGATAGAGAGAAATAGGACATAGAGATAGAGGGATAGATAATTAGAGATAGATATAGATAGATAGAAAGTTAGAGAGATAGAAAGATCAAGAGATAGAGAGTAATAGAGTCAGAGGAAGAGAGATATAGACAGAGAGAGAAAGATACAGAGATAGAGAGGGAGAGAGAGAGATTGACTGATAGATAGGGAAATAGAGTTAGATAGAGATATAGGGAGATAGATGGGGAGAGAGAGATAGATAATTAGAGATAGGTAGAGAGACAGAGATAGAGGGATATATAGAGAGGACAGAAAGATAGAGGGAGATAGACAGGGAAGGAGATAAAGAGAAAGACAGAGCAATATAGATAGGAAGATAGATTAAAAATTAGAGAGATACATAGTGAGATAGAAAGGTAGAGAAATAGATAGAGATAGGTAGATGGAGAAATGGATAGAGAGAGGGAGTGATATAAATGGATAGAGAGAGGGAGATGGAGAGATAGAAAGATAAATAGTAAGATAGAGAGGGACAGAGAAATAGAGATGGAGAGAGAGGTAGCAAGATAGGAATATATAGAGAGATAATGAGAGAGAGATGGGGAGATATATAGATAGTGAGATAGATAGATAGATAGAGAGAGAGTTACAGAGAGATAGAAAGGGAGAGAAAGAGAGACATAGAGAGAAGATTGATAGGGAGATAGAGATAAATGGAGATCTAGAGACGTGCAAAAAATCTTTTTTGTACGTCTTGATTTGACCACAGCATCTGCAGTGTACTTTGTGTTGGAGATATAGAGAGATGTACAGATAGAGAGATAGAGGAGGAGATAGAGAGGGAGATAGATAGGGAGATAGATGAGATAAGTAGAGAGATATCGAGATAGAAAAGGAGATTTTCAAATGGAGGTAGATAAATAGAGATAGATGGGGAGATAGAAAGAGATAGAGAGAGGGGAGAGAGGGAGATAGAGAGATAGGTAAAGTCAGATAGAGAGATGGGGAGATAGATGCGGAGATATATAGATAGTGAGATAGAGAGAGAGAAAAGGAGATAAAGATAGATAGAGAGAGAGAAAAGGAGATAAAGATAGATAGAGAGATATATACATAGGGTGATAGAGAGATAGGGAGATATACAGATAGATAATTTCTTTTACGTTCTGATGTTTGGGCTGAACAACAACTGGGCCTCCACCATTTCTGCATGCCTTTATGCACTGAGTTGCTGCCACAGGATTGGCTGAATAGATACTTGCATTAACAAACAAGTGTACAGAGGCACCTGATAAAGTGGCCACTGTGCAATGCTTATTTGTACTGTAAACTGTACAGACTGTTGTGCCTGAAAACCCCAGTTTCAAAGGTTGAATTTAATGTCAGAGAAATGTAAACAAAATACTACATCCTGAAATGCTTTTTCTTCGTGAACATCCACGAAAACAGAGAAGTGCCCCAAAGATAATGACAGTTTAATGTGAAAACCCCAAAGCCCCACCCCACGCGTAAGTGGCAGCGAGCAACGATCCCCCCTCCCCCCACCAGCAAAAGAAAGCCAGTCGGTACCATCACCGAGCCCAAGCATGAGCTAAGCAGTAGCAAAGACACAGACCAGATTTACCCCAAAAACTTCGCACTTCACCCAACATTTGACAAACCACGGGTTCTCTCTCTCCCCGTCAAGGCAGAGGGAGGTGTTCCCCGTTTTCACAGCGAGCAAGAGACATAACAACAACCTGCTGGTTTACAATGTTAAAAGTCCGTTCTGTCACTTTTTTCATTGCAGTTTGAATAATTTCCAACAGTAAATCTGACCTACTGCAAGAATGACCTATTTAAGCCTAGTTAAAACCCAAAAAGAATCTGAACAAATTATATCTTTGCAAAGACAGATTTCCTCCACCCAAAATAATGAAAACCAGCTCTGCAGAAAGATGTTTCTTTATTGTTACCTGTAATTTAGGCACATAAACAGCTACACCAACATTCCCTGTTAAATTATCTTTTCATCCTTCAATAAAAATGGTTATCATGTCACAGTAATTTTCTTTAACATATTGATGAACCAGCAGACTGTCAGGCATATCAGAATCCTTGGACTTCATTAAATCATGGAACCTGAAATCATTGGGGAAAACCACAGCGGGGTTGCTGAGAAAGCTACAGTGGGTCGTATTGCATAATCCAGCAAACCCATGTTCCTAGCGTGATAAGAACAGAGCCATCCAAAACTTAAAAGCATTCTTCTTGTCATGTTCTCAACAGTCTTCCAACACACTTTTAACAGGATGATCTTTCCTCTGCCCCCTCAATTTAATCCAGTATGTTAACATCAACTTCACCCTCCGCAACTGTAAGGGTAATTGTCCCATTTCAACCAGTAAAGTTGAACCAGGAGAAGAACTAACTGCACCACATCACTGTTTCAAAAAAAAAACCATTGCTGGTCCAATTTCTTTATTTATCTGTGCTTTCCTACTATCATCTTCCAAACGTAAAACTGAAACCAATGTCAGTTTACCCTTCTGAAGTCTGCTCTGATAAAACGTTAGATCACCTCTTTTTTCCAAAATATAATTCAACCGATCTATTACCATACGTTCCATAAGTTTACACAAATGCAATGTTAGTCTATAACCAGAAACATGGGTTAGCACGCACTTGGAGCATTGTGTGCAGCTTCTGGCCACCACACCTTAGAAAGGATGTGGTAGCACTCGAGAAGATGCAGAAGGGATTCACCAGGATGTTGCCTGGATTGGAGGGCTTCAGTTCTGGGCAGAGATTGGATAGGCCGGGCTCATTTTCAAGGAGGCTATTGGGTGACTGAAGGAAGTATGAAGATTATAAGATGCAGAGAGAGAGAGAGAGCAGTTAGACAAATTATTCCTTCTATTGCAGGGGTATCAAAATAAGAGGACAAGAGTTTAAAGTGAGAGATAAGATCTTAACTGAGATCGGATGGGAAGGTAATTTACATTGGGTGGCTGATCTCTGGGACTCACTGCCAGAGGAGCTGGTGGTGGAATCATGTTGGAGAGGCACTTGGACACACCCATAGAAAGATAGTAAGGGTAAGTGGCATTAGTGGCATAGACTACATGGTGGGCTGAAGGAACCATATCTGTGCTGTAAACTCTGTTGCTCTTCTCTACCTTCCTAATTTGCAGTATTGTGCTCAGGTCTGGTCACCTACCTACAGAAAATATATCAATAAGATTGAAATAATGCGGAGAAAATTTAAAGTGTTGTTGGCAGGATTGAGGACCTGAGTTGTAGGGAAAGTTTGAATACGTTAAGGCATTGTTCTTGGAGTACAGGAGAATGAGGAGAGATGTGATCGAGGTGAGCATCCTATGGCACAGTGTGGGTGATGGGCTTAAGCAAGCAGACAAAATTATGAGGGGTATAGATCAATTAAATGCAAGCTGGTTTTTCCAGCCAGGTTGGGTAAGACTAGAATTAGAGGTTGCGAGTTAAGGTTGAAAGATGAAATATTTAAGACGAACAAGAAAGGAACTTTTTCTCTCACAGGGTGATAAGAGCATGAAACGAGCTTCCAGCACAACTGGTGGATGTGGGACTGATTCCAACATTTCAGAGAAATTTGGATAGGTACATGGATGGTGGCGGTATGGAGGGCCATGCTCCTAGTGCAAGTTGATGGGACTAGGCAGGGTAATAGACCAGCACGGACTAGATGGGCTGAAGACCCTGTTTCTGTGCTTTTCTACGACTATAAATGGAGGGGCAATTTACAGAGGCTCAGTTAACCCTCAGCCTGTATAGGGAAGTGGGAGGAAGCCAGAGTAAACGGCGGAGAACCACTGTCTCAGGTAGGACATGCCAACTTCTCACTGGTAACCCCAGTGTAGGATTGAGCTTGTATAGCTGGAGCTAAGTGGCGGCAGCACTAATGTGCCCTTACACTGAATGGCAGAGTAGACTTAACAAGTCCTGTGACAGTGTGTCACACACAAGGGCATTGGATAAAAAATGGAAGCCCTCCCGCGTGTCCCTTACATGTGATCGGATAAAAAGGAGCCTATAGGAGCTGGGAAAGGACGACGGCTTCGGACGGTTCGCTGACCAACCCCTCCAACGAGGCCCCGCTCCCGAGCTCAGAGGAGCGATCACACCGAAAGCACAGTCCTCTGGAGGCAGATGTGTTAAACCAGTGGTTCAGCGTTTCTGGCCATGCCGGAATGCGGAGAGGAGGATCCTCTGAATTCTGTGGTCATCGGTTCGATCGCAGAAGGCAGAGTTTCATGGTAATTTAGTCATTAATTTAGTGCCGAAGCAAAGCAGGGAAGTGGCATTGCGTTTGGGGAGATGACAGCTAACTGCTCATAAGAAACCTCACCCACAACCAGCCCCTGTCGCACCTACTACACAAGGGCCTTTGGGTCCAACAATGGCTTCGCCAGGGAACTCAGAAATCCCCCGGAAGCCAGATCTCCTCCCTGTGCGATTGTCCAACAAGGACTGAGTTAGAGAGACTGAAACGTTGTCAAGCCTCATGGTTCTGCGACTCGGGTGGGTGATTCTGGTCTCTACCACTCGCGTGAAACCGGCACCGCTCACCAGGTCCTTTCGCCCCATTCCTGGAACTGCCGGTCTCGCCATGCATAAAGCTTGGTTCTGACTGAAGCGTGAGAAATTTCAACCTCCCTCCCGAGGAGGAACCTGAAGGGAGGAACGAAAAGAAGCAGAGCAGTTAACGCCCTCCGAGTCCGCAGCAGATTCAGTTCCTGTTGCTACGACACTTCGCACTCGGTATTAGGACTGCGAGATATTATTAACCGTCAGCTCCAGTCCTAGAAGTAACCGAGAAAACGAGACTTTCTCCATCCGGAGTGGCTAACAGAAGGAGGGAAGTTGAAAGGGTTTGAGACCGAACTCGCTTGGACACTGACAATCAAGCATTCAAGAGCAGCAGCACCTGGGAGTTGTTCAAGAAACTGCGGAGTACAAAGTAGATCAGCAGCCACCTCGCACAAGGGCAGAGAGGTGATCGCGGATTTACCACAGCTTCACTGCGCGCCTTGCCTCGGCTGAGCGGCGGCAAAGATGAACTGCACGAAAGACAACTACGATTCCTCCGCATTTACGTCCACATATTTCGTTGTGATTTACAGTCTTGTCTTTATTATAGGGCTTCCGGAAAACATCGCAGCATGCTTTTATTTACTACACAACACAGCCAATAAAGGACTGACTGAAGTCAAAATCTACATGATCAATTTGACACTGGCAGACCTGATGTTCATCCTGTTTCTTCCATTCTGGGTCGATTATTACATCAACGGAAGAGACTGGAGATTATCCGACAACGCGTGCGGTTTCTTGGGGTCTCTGTTTTACATCAACACCTACAGCACTCTCTGCTTCTTGACGCTGATAAGCTTCACCCGCTACCTCGCTGTCTCACGGCCGCTGAAAACAGCTCAGTCGAAGCAGCTCGTAAGAGGTATAATTGTTACCGTTGTAATATGGACAGGAACTGTGGGTTCTGCTATACATACTTTGATCACCAGCAGTAACCACACCAATAAAAGAAATGACACCAAAACAAGCTGTTTCGAACATTACTGCAGCGACTATCCGTCGGTGCGAAAAGGTTTATTGGCCATTCACTCGATTATGGTGCTGACTTTCGCTGTCCTCTTCGGTGTGGTGATTGCAAATTACATCCTCATCCTTCGAAAACTTTTGATTGAGAAGGTAGCGTTGAGATTGCCTCAAGGCAAGCTGAAGAAACGGGCTTCCCGAATGGTGCTGATGGTTCTAGTGATCTACATCCTTTGTTTTCTGCCATACCACTTGATCCAGCTGCCTTGGGTGTTTTTCGTTCTCGGCTTCTCGGAATCCGGCGATAGCAACTTCAGGAAGAGATTCAATGACCTTCACCACGTTACTCTGGGTCTGATGTGCATGAACTGCGTTCTGGATCCTATTGTTTACTGTTTCCTGACCGAAGATTTCAGGCAATACCTGAGAGAGTTGATGGGCTGCCTCAGGAATATCAGTGTTCTGAAGAACAGGCAAAAATCTCAAACCGTGCACAGTTGATCGCAGTATCCGAATTAGGTGTGAATGTATTGATTGTATATTCTCAGTGATTTGTATCATATTGTTTTGCAAGTAACGACGAGTACAAAAAACACAACGAACACCAGAGTGTACCGACCAGCTCGGGGGAAATCCGTACGAAGTATGGGTTAACACACTGTTTCATATATTTTTTTACCAGAGCCTATCACTTCGTTTGATCTTTTTACAGTTCATCTGCTGTTTACAATTGCTCTTTTTACATTCCTGTTTAACTTCAATAACAATGAATTAACATTCTAGATTTTTTCTCATTGAACGTCTTCCTTTAAAACCAACGAAATTGCCAGTTCTTAAGAGTTATTTACGAAAAGGGAAGCGGTGTTTTTACTCAAAAGGCGGTTTATAAAGGCTCACAAAATTCGGTAGGAGGAACAAAGATAAACACAGGCAGATTTTGTTTAATCTCCTGGATTGGGGAATCTCGAACCATAGGGGCACGGAGTTAAGGTGAAAGAGGGGGAAATGTAAAGCGGGTCTGAGGAGAAAGTTTTTTTCCCGAGAGGACGGTGAATAGCGAATACGGAGCTCGTGGAGGCGCATTCCATAGGAATATTTGTCTGGAACCTAGATAGGGAAATAGTCGCGGTAAACGGGCCTAATACAGACTAGTCAGGCATTGTAGCTGGCACAGGTGAAGTTGTCCAAAGGATCTGTTTCGCTGCCGTGTATTATATGAAACACAGCAGGATTACAGTCTGGTGAGTGTGACGACAGTGGTAGGGAAGTTATTGGAAAACCTCTGATCTTCTGCAATGGAAAGGCAGGAACTGAGCAGAGATAGACAGCATGGAGAGGAGAAAATCGGCAGATGCTGTTTGGATATACAGCACGGTCCTGTTGTGTAGGGGGTACAGTTTCCAAGTGTATCAGTCAGTTGCTCTCTGGTCATTGTCATGGTCAGTTGGTCTCAGTCAGTAGCAGTTGGGAATTTCTGTGTCTTTGAGCTATGGACGCAGTATAGTCCACCCTTTTTTGATTTCCATTAACCCATGCCCATGGCAAACAGAACTAATGAGGAGAGCCATCTTACCCCAATGGAGTAGGATGATCATTCCAATAGTAAAGGAAAAGATCCACCCAGTGGCTTTTCCCCAGGAGCTCCAGATTCCACTCACTTTCGAAAGATGTACTGGTTGATAAGTTAACTGGCCTGTGTAAGTTCTCTCCAGTAACAAGTTCTGACCCGGAAATAATTCCTCAATGGCTCTACATCCTAGATTTCCCTCCTCAGCAGCATTGTGGGACCCCCTGCCCCAAGGGACTGCAACTGGTCAAGAGGACAGCCCATCACCATTTTTTCCTAGGCAATAATGTTGGTCACGAATAATATTTATCAAACCTCTTCAGTTTTCACTCACAGTTAATGAACTCAATGTCCCGAACTACACAAAATGAATATGTCTTGTAAAAAATGTGAGAAAATGATGCAGCTTGTGATTTTACAAGATTGGCAGAACATTTCTTCACAGACCCATTGCTGTTTAATGAAGAGCTGTGCAGCTCCAATTAATTATATAAATATTTGTGGCTTTTTTTTTAGGGCCTGGCACAATGTCTTCATTAAATGAAGGCAAAAGATAGAGTTTTCAGCTCTTTCTTGAGTAATTTCTCCAGAGTTCCAGTATGTTATAAGTTGGAATTTACTGGCCAGCACTCTGACTATGTAGGTGAGAGATTACAATTACATTTTCTGACACTAATGAACTGTGACAAATATTAATAATATTTTGAAGTAAATGATAGCAGTGTTATTTTTCTGCTCTTCAGGCTGAAAATAAATGTGGTAGAATTCACTTTAGTCTGTTCGTTTGAATCTTCTTGTGTCTTTATTATTGGTAATAATTGCCTTCAGTTTAACTTAATTTACGTTCAGTGGCCACTTCATTAGGCACGTCTTGTGCCTAATAAAATGGCCACTGAGTGTATCTTCATGATCTTCTGCTGCTATATCCCATCTACTTCAAGGCGTGATGTGTTGTGCATTCTGAAATGCTCCAGCACACCACTGTTGTTACACATCGTTATTTTAGTTACTGTCACCTTCCTGTCAGCTTGAACCAGCCGTACCATTCTCTGTAAACTCTGCAGATTGTTGTGTATGAAAACCCCAGAAGATCAACAGTTTCTGAGATACTCAAACCACCCTATCTGGCACCAACAATCATACCACAGTTGAAATCACTTGGTTCACATTTCTTCAACATTCTGGTGTTTGGTCTAAACAACAACTGAACCTCTCGACCATTTCTGCATGCCTTTATGCATTGAGTTGCTGCCACGAGTGGCTGAATAGATACTTGCATTAACGAGCAAGTGTACTGATGCAGCTAATAAAATGGCCACAGGGTATACAACATTTATTTATTTCATGTCCTTGCCTTGCAACATTTCTTGTAGAATTCTGTATCTTGCTTGGCTGATTGTGTCTGTATCACTTCTCTGCTTGGCAGGTTATTTCCTTTGGTTCCTTCGCTGCTCAGTCCTGTTCTGGTAAAGTTAATAACCTCAAAGTGTCACTTTGAAATTTTTTTTTAATCGCTAATTTTTATTGCAACACCAATAAATTACATTCAATACAACCAGTTGCCGATTACATTTTGACTGTTTATCCCAGCCACCCCCAACCCTCATCCCCAGTTCCCTCTCCACTCCTCTCCCCTCCACCAACCAACTGAATAGTAGTGCATACACAGACAGAACATTCCTATCTTAACAGCAGATCTTTTAAGTTAGATATCAAATTTGTCCACATTAAGTTTGGTTGTGCATCATTTGCTCTTGCTGATGATAATTCCAGGTAAGAAATGTCCAAAAAGCTCTAAAGCCAGTGAGTACTTGAAATATCATGAGGAGATTTCCAACGCTGGACTACAATCTTCTTCGCTGTAGTCAGGCTTGCCAGCCAGATTCTGCATGTTTTTTCCCTAAGGGAAAGGTGGGAGTCATCAGTTAGAAGATGTACAGTGGGGTCCATTGGTAGTTGTATCCCCCATTAGTTCTGTAAGAGTACTGATAACCTTCCCCCACAAACCAAAAACCCTTGGACATTCCCATACATCATGTATAAAAGAACCAATGGTTCCATGGGGGCAAAATGAGAAATATAGGTCAGGAACCAGTCCCATTTGATGACTAATTCTCGGTGTTAGATATGCTCTATGACAAAATTTCAAGCGTATGTACCAATGATTTCGGTTTTTCAAAGCACCAGCAGCATTATCCCAAATCGCATCCCAGTCTAAGTCTTGTCCTAATTCAGATATGTCCCTATCCCAGGCTTTCATTCCTGATGTGGATATATATTTCTGGGAGTTTAATTTATCTTAGATATATGACACTATCTGTCTTAGAGAACTTTGTATCCAACTTAAAATCGGATGGTCCTTTAAGTCTGACCCCCAGGGAACCCCGTAGGTTTTACAAGCTGATTTTACTCTAAAGTAGAAGAAAAGAGAGTGTTCATCAATATTATATCAAGATACCAGTCCTTGAAAGCTAAGGATAATACTTGACCCATTAATAACTTGAAGAGTAGTAATACCTTTCTCCTCCCAAGTTCTGTTAGTGAATGGTTTCCCCCCCAGACAGAAAATGATTATTGTTCCATAATGGAGATGATTTATACCACATGCTTTTAAATTTTAGGAATTTTTCTGCTGCTCTAAACACTTGTAGCATATGGGTTAAAACTGGACTGTAATAGAAATCACATTTTTTGGTAGACATACCTATAAAGGGAAAGTTTTTCAGCCTTATTGGTGCTATTAGCTCTTGTTCTATATTTTTCCATGATGAAACTTTATCCTCCTCCATCCAACAGCCAAGACTTATTAATACAAATGCCCAGTGATACAGTTTAAAATTTGGACATGCCAATCCCCCATCTGACTTTTTGAATTGTAGAGCTGACAACTTTATATTGGGTCGTTTACCATTCCAAACATAGCATCGTAATTAAGGAGTCCAGTTTTTGTCAATATCCTGTTGGAGGCAGAAGTGGGATCATTGAGCTGATAAAATTAATGTGGGGTAAGATGTCCATTTTAATGACTGATGTATGTGCTAGGACTGATGCTGGCAGGTGTCTCCATCTATTGATATATTTTCTTCTATTTTTTTCAAAATTAAAGAATAATTTGTTTTAGCCACAGATGATAGGGAAGTATTAACTTTAATACTCAGGTAGAGGACCTCTTTTGTAACCTTAATCTGGGGAGGGAAAGACACCTTACTTTTATCCGTATTAATCAGCATCAGTGCTGATTTTGACAGATAAACTTTGTATCCTGAAAGAAATCCAAATTGCTTCAGTGTTTTTAAAACATAGGGCAGAGTTTGTTGAACATTTGCCATATAAACTAATGTGTCGGCCACGTAAAGTGATATCGAATGTGATGTTGTACCTATTGTAATAGGGGAGATCTGAGGAGAGTTTCTAATTAACTGTGCAAGCGGTTCAATAGATACAGTAAAACCTAAAGGAGACAGAGGGTCCCCTTGTCGTCTGCCCTGTCCTATGTCAAATAACTCAGAGAAACCTCCTCCCACACATACCCGGGCTGAGAGATTAGCATACAGTGTTTGAGTCATATTGATAAATTTATCACCGAATTTAAATTCTTTTAGAACT
>NW_026780878.1:0-22468 GCF_030144855.1 Hypanus sabinus
TTGAGAAACTGGAGTTCAGAAATAATTTCTATATATGAAAAGAGATGGAACTTGAGATTTTAATATTGTGCGAAAGTACATATGATTGATAGTGAATATTAAAGGTTTATCATGAGTACCAGACACAATATTGCATAATGATGGCATTGAATATCAATTCCTACTGCACATTACAGTACGACACATAATGAGAGGAGAATGGGTGTTCCTGCAATAAATTTTGATACGTGGTGTAATGCGAATTATATTTACAAGGAGGGTCTGTGGATTCAATTTTAATGGTCAGATTAAGTCATAGCAATGAATTCAGGAGCAGAGGACCTGCAACTACATCCACGAATTCAGTCTTGAATAGAATCAGAGACAACTAAAGCACAGAAATAGGCCCTTCAGCCCATCTAGTCCATGTTGAAGCATTAAATTGCCTAGTTCTATCAAGCTGTATGCAGACTATGGCTCTCCATATCTCTCCAGTCCATGTACCTATCCAAATTTCCCTTAAATGTTGAAATTTTAACCCACATCCACCACTTGTGCTGGCAGCTTATTCCTCACTCTCACTGCCCTCTTTGTGATAAAGTTGCAACTCATGCTTCCCCTTAACCATTTTAGCTTTCGCCCATAAACTATGATCTTTAGTTGTAGTTCATAAGACCATATGACCATAAGATATAGGAGCAGAAGTAGGCCATTCGGCCCATTGAGTCATGGGCTGATCCAATTCTTCCAGTCATCTCCATTCCCCTGCCTTCTCCCCATACCCTTTGATGCCCTGGCTAATCAAGAACCTGTCTATCTCTGCCTTAAATACACCCAATGACTTGGCCTCCACAGCTGCTCGTGGCAACAAATTCCACAGATTTACCACCTTCTGCCTAAAGTAATTTCTCTGCATCTCTACGATAAATGGATGTCCTCCAATCCTGAAGTTGTGCCCTCTTGTCCTAGACTCTCCTGCTATGGGAAATAACTTTGCCATATCTAATCTGGTTGGACCTTTTAACATTTGGAATGTTTCTATGAGATTCCCCCTCATTCTCCTGAACTCCAGGGAATACAACCCAAGAGCTGCCTTATACGGTAACCTTTTCATTCCTGGAATCATTCTCATGAATCTTCTCTGAACCGTCTCCAATGTCAGCATATCCTTTCTAAAATAAGGAGCTTAAATCTGCACGCAATACTCCAAATGTGGTCTCATGAGTGCCTTATAGAGCCTCAACATCACATCACTGCTATTATACTCTATACCTCTAGGAATGAATGTCAACATTGCATTCACCTTCTTCACCACTGACTCAATCTGGAGGTTAACTTTTAGGGTATCCTGCACAAGGACTCCCAAGTCCCTTTCCATCTGAGCATTTAGAATTCTCTTGCCATCTGAATAATAGTCTGTCTGCTTATTTCTTCCACCAAGGTGCATGACCATACACTTTCCAAAATTGTTCCACCCAACCTCAGTGGAAAAAGCTTGCTTGTATTTACCTGTTCTATATCCCTTATAATATGTAAGTGTATACTTCAATCAAGTCTCTCCACAATCTTCAATGTTCTAGAGAATAAAGTCTGAACTTATTCAACCTTTCCCTATAACTCAGATCCTCAAGTCCTAGCAACGTCCTTGTAAATTTTCTCCGCATTCTTTCAATCATATTTACATTTTTCCTATAGGTGGATGATCAAAACTGGACACAATACTCCAAATAAGGCCTCAACGTCACACACAATTTCAACATAGCATCCCAACTTCTGTAGTCAATACATTGATTTCTGAAGGCCATTATGCTAAAACCTTCCTTTTTGATCATATCTACCTGCAATGCTGCATTCAAGGAATTATGGATATGGATTTCCAGATCCCTCTGTTCTACTGCAATCCTCAGTGCCCCAGTGCTCACTGTGTAAGACAAGTGGGGAGTGTTGCACATTGGGAGATCTTGGTTGGTTCTCCCAATGTGCAGCACCTCACATTTGTCTGCATTAAATACCACCTGCCATTTTTCAGCCAAGTTGTTTTTAGCTGGTCCACATTCTGCTGTGAGATTTGATAGTCTTCTTTGCTTTGCGCTACACTCCCAGTTTTGGTGTCATCCACAAATTTGCTGAACCAATTTACTACATTATCATCCAGATTATTAATATAAATGACAAACAACAATGACCATGGCACCAATCACTGCAGCACACTACAAGTCATAGGCTTCCAATGAGAGAGGTGACCATCTAATATCACTCTCTGGCTTCTCCCATGAAGCCAATGTCTATTTCAATTTGCTACAGCATGTTGAATGCCGATCGACTGAACCTCCTTGACTAACATCCCATGTGGGACCTTGTCAAAGCCTTGCTAAAGTTCATGTAGACCACATCCACTGCCTTGCCTTCATCAGCTTTCCTGGTAACTTCCTCAAAATCTGTACAAGATTGGTTAGACATGACTTACCATGCACAAAGCCATGTCGACTATCCCTAATGAGTCCCTATCTATCCAAATACTTCTGTATCCATTCCCTTAGAATACCTTCCAACAACTTTCCTACCACTAACGATTAATTCCTGCCTTATTGTTTGAGTTTTCTTAAACAATGGAACAACCTCATCCATCCTTCAATTGTCCAGCGCCTCACTCATGGCTCGGTGTGTTTAAAGTATCTCTGCTTTGCTGCTGTTTGTACGTGGGAGGGCTTGCGGGGTTCTAATGTTTTTAGTGTCACTGATTCTTTGGGGCACTCCTCTGTCTTTGTGGTTGTCTGAGAAGAACAAGAGTTTCTGGTTGATATAGTGTATGCATTCGCTGATATTCAGTGGAACTACTCACCCATTGAACTATTGCTAGGGCCCTGCAATTTTTGCACTAGCCACCCACATGGTCTGAGGTAACACCTTGCCAGGTCCTCAGTATTTATCCACCCTTACTTGCTTCAAGACAGCAGACACCTCCTCCTCTGTAATCTGTAGAGTATCTCTGACTTCAGTGCTGCATGTCTCACATCTAAGACTCTGGGTCCATCTCCTGAGTAAATACAGATCTATTTTAGGTCTCCCCATCTCTTTCAGCTCCACACATATATTACCATTCCGATCTTCCAGTGGACCATTTTTGTCCCTTGCAACCCTTTTGCTCTTAGTATGTCTGTAGAAGCCCTTGGGATTTTCCTTCATCTTGTCGGCTCGAGCAACTTCAAACCTTCTTTGAGATCTTCTGATTTCTTATTTAAATGTTCTCTTACATTTCTTATATATTCCTCAAGTGCCTCATTTGCTCCTACTGACCTATTCCTGCTATGCAGCTCCTTTTTATTAACCAGGACCATCAATATCTCTCAATCGTCATTGCTCCCTCAACCTGTTATCCTTGTCTTTTATTGTAACAAGGCATAAAAACTCTGAATTCTCCAAATTTCACTTTTGAAGACTTCCCGCTTACCAAGTAAGCCTTTGCCAAAAGATAGTCTGTCCCAATTTACACTTGCTGGATCCTTTCTGATGCCATCAAAATTGGTCTCTCTCCATTTTAGAATCTTAATACAAGGATATTTTCTATAATCACTTTAAAACTAATGGCATTATGATCACTAGGTGCAAAGTGTTCCCCTACACAAACCTGCCCTATTTTATTCCCTAATAGGAGATTTAGTATCACACTCTCTCTAGTTGGAACTTCTGTGTATTTGTTAAGGAAATTTTCCTGAATATATTTGACAAACTCTTTCCCATCCAGCCCTTATACAGTTTGGGAGTCCTGGTCAGTATATGGAAAGTTAAAATCACCTATTATCACAGCTTTATGTTTCCTGCAACAATCTGTGATCTCTCTACAAATCTGTTCCTCTAAAATCCATGAACTGTTGTGTGGTCTATAACCATTAACGTGATCATACCTTTCTTATCCTCAGTTCTACCAAAAACCCTCACTAGATGAGTTTTCAAGTCTGTCCTGACTGAGCACTGCCACAACATTTTCCCTGGCTAGTAATGTCACCTCTTCCCCTTCAATCGCTCCCACTCTATCACATCTAAAACAATGGAATTCTGGAACATTAAGCTGCTAAGTCCTGTCCCTCATGCAACCAAGTTTCACTAATGGCTATAATATCATAATTCAATGTGTTGATCCATGACCTGAGTTCATCTGCCTTTCCTATGACACTTCTTGTATTGAAATATACACATCTCAGAAAATTACACTCACCATGCTCAATATTTTGATTTCTGGCTTTGTACGTGACCTTAACAACATCTTTATCCATAATGACTCCACTTGTGCTCTGGTTCCCATACCCTTGCACCTTCAGTCTAGATACTCCCTCCAGTACAGACCTAGCAAACCTTCCCACTAAAATTTTACTCCCACTCTAGTTCAAGTGCAACCCTTCCCTTCTGTACAGGTGTCATCATCCCTAGAAGGGAGCCCAATGATCCACAAATCTGCACCATCTCCTTAGGCACATGTTAAAGTCTATGATCTTCCTACTTCTGGCTTCACTAGCACGTAGTATGAGTAGAAACCCTTAAATATCAACCCTGGAGGTTTTGTCCTTTATCTTGGCATTTAACTTCCTGAACTCACTTTGCAGGATCTTGTCACTCCTCCTACCCATGTCATTGGAACTGACATGTACAATGACCTTTGGCTGCTCACCCTCCCCTCTTAGAATTCTATGGACTAGATCTGAGATGTCCCTGACCCGAGCACCAGGGAGGCAACATACCATCTGGAAATCTCATTCTCATTCACAGAACCTCCTTTTTGTTCCCTAAACAATGACTCCCCTATCACTACAGCTTGCCTCTTCTCCCCCCGCCCTTCTGAGCCACAGGGCCATACTCAGTGCCAGGGACCTGACTACTGCGGCTTTCCTCTGGTAGGTCATCCTCCACACCCCTCCAGCAGTATCTAAAGTGGCATACCTGTTGTTGAGGGGAACAGACACAGGTCACCTAGTTACCTGTCTTTTGTACGTTGGGTGAAACTGCCTCCTTGAATGTCTTGTCTATCAACCCCTTAGCCTCCTGAATGATCCAGATGTAATCCATTTCCAGCTCCAATATCTTAACACAGTCTGCTAGAAGCTACAGTTGGATGTGTTTCTTCCAGGTGTAGTCATCAGGGATACTGGAGGTCTCCCTGCCTTCCCCCATCCTACAAGAGGAGCACTCCACTGTCATGCCTGGCATTTCCACTGATCTAAATGTGTGAGAAGAAACAGAGAAAAAATAAATAAACAAAAAAAATCTACCCACTCCCCACACCTCCTTTTGCAACGTCTCAAATCCCCACTCTAACACTGGCCCACTTACACAACTGCCACTCCACTCAAACATAACTTCTTTTTATTGGACCTTCCCAAGTGTCTAGCTATGCATATTCCAATATCTCCTTGGGAACTGTTATCCGCAAAATGTGCTGACTGCCTCGGTTCACTTAAACATAATCACTCTCTATGCAATTCAATGTCCCCTTGGGAATTGTGGTGCATAAAATGGAGGTTCTTCAAAATAACAGGAGTGCTTCTTCACTCCAGCAAGGAGTCATTGATTCTTGGAGCAACTTGGCGTATCTATAGTGCTTTTCCCATTTCCTTTTATGCAGAGAATTCCAGAATCAATGTGTCTTTAAATAAGGAAGCCAAGTTTGGATTGTGTATGCCACAATCATGGCTGCCTAGTCTAAATGGACAAAAAAAAAACTATCACGATGCTGTGGATGCATTATAGAGGCTCTGAAAAATGAGCTGGACAACCTTTGGCACCACCTGTTCTGCTTGCTTCTCACTTGTCAGGACGTTAAGATCCATCATATTGACTCTGAGATTGAGATTCAGTGCAAGAGTCTCAGAAACATGTCAATGCATCCATCATAGAATTGCTAGTAATTATATATGGATCAAGCTCCTGACCCTACTGTTGTTGTGATACTTAGAACTTGGAAAATTTTTAGCAGGAGTGAGCATCTTGTCAGCTGTAGAAATTAGTCTTTCTTGCCAAGAACACACAATGACATATAGTTGAACATATTGACAGGGGCTTGTTTAAATAATTAGATGTGAACTCCAATCCAACAGCCAGCTATATTTACAGACTAGCTATAGGTAAGGAGCACATACATGCAACAGCGTTATCACTGGCAGTTGTCAGCATGGAACCTGCAGGCAGCTATTGGAAGAGAATGGAACTGATCCAGGCTAAGTGAGGTTGAAGTTTTGTTCCTATGTGATATGTGGGGAGGGGAAAGTTAAATCATGGATTCAGAAAGGGCAGGTCCTGTTTGACAAACTTACTGGAGTTCTTTGAGGACATAATGAGGGCAGTGGATAGAGGGAAATAGGTGGATGTCGTATACTTGGATTTTCAGAAGGCGTTCGATAAGGTGCCACACAAGAGACTTATAAATAAGGTACGGATGCATGGAGTCGGAGGAAGTGCATTGGCATGGATATTGGATTGGTTAACCGATAGAAGGCAGAAAGTTGGTATAAATGGGTGTTTCTGTGGTTGGTAGTCTGTGGTGAGTGGGGTGCCGCAGGGGTCAGGGCTGGGCCCAGAGCTGTTTACCATTTACATTGATGATCTGGAAGAGGGGACTGAGTGTAGCATAGCAAAATTTGCTGTTGACTCTAAGCTGAGTGAAAAAGCAATTGTACAGAGGATGTGGAGAGTCTGCAGAGTGATATAGATAGGTTAAGTGAGTGGGCCAAGGTCTGGCAGATGGAATACAACGTTGGTAAATGCGAGATCATCCACTTTGGAAGGAATAATAGAAGAGCAGATTATTGTTTAAATGGTGAAAGATTGCAGCATGCTGTTGTGCAGAGGGACTTGGGAGTGCTTGTTCATGAATCATGAAAAGCTTCTTACAGGTACAACAGGTTATTAAGAAAGCAAAAGGAATGTTGGCCCTCATTGCTAGAGGGATTGAATTCAAGAGCAGGGAGGTCATGTTGCAACTGTACAGGGTACTGGTGAGGCCGCACCTGGAGTACTGTGTGCAGTTCTGGTCTCCATACTTGAGGAAGGGTATACTGGCTTTGGAGGCTGTGCAGAGGAGGTTCACCAGGTTGATTCCAGGGATGAAGGGGTTAACCTATGGGGAGAGATAGAGTCACCTAGGACTATATTCTCTGGAATTCAGAAGAATGAGAGGGGATCTTATAGAAACATACAAAATTTTGAAAGGGATAGATAAGATAGAAGTAGGATAGTTGTTTCTATTGGTAGGTGAGACTAGAACTAGGGGACATTGCCTCAAGATTCAGGGGAGAAGATTTAGGACAGAGATGAGGATAAACTCTTTTTCCCAGAGAGTGGTGAATCTGAGGAATTCTTTGCCCAGGGAAGCAATTGAGGCTTCTTCACTAAATATATTTAAGAAACAGTTAGATAGGTTTTTACATAGTAAGGAAATTAAGGGTTATGGGGAAAAGGCAGGTAGATGGAGCTGAGTTTACGGATAGATCGGCTATGATCTTATTGAATGGCGGCGCAGGCTCGATGGGCCGGATGGCCTACTCCTGCTCCTATTTCTTATGTTCTTATGAAAATATATTTGTTTCTTCTTGCCACATCGAATGCCAAAACGAGCATATCTTACTTTGCCAATCTTAGCAGTCAATGCAGCCATCTCCAGCATTACTGCCAGGGAATTAGGGAGTGAAGTTTGTTGTGCTGATGATGTTCATCCCTACTTCTTTCTCGAAGCTTGGTTGATTGAGCATTTCCAATTTTTTCAGTTTTTAAATAAACAGGCATGGTTGGGGGTCTGGTGATTGAAATTGTGACAGCCTGGTAATTATTTTAAAAATCAAGCTAATTTAGCCTAGAGCATGCAGTAAAAAAGAAACAATATTTGAAACTGTAGCACAAAATAGAGCATAGCGGACTGGCCTCTTGATATACTTCTGGCTGACAATTTATTAACAAACAAGTAGCTTTTAAGTGTAGTAAAATGAATGGAAATGGATATTTAAGATCTTTCAACATTGATAAGGGCAACAAATATAGAAATCTCACTGCAGGGTTTATGAATTCAGTAACACAAAAAAATTCAGAAAGCACCAATTGATGAAGTGAAGCTCCGGCTGGAAAAATTATAACACACATTTGAAATATAAATTGCTCCATTTCTCCAAGGATCCAAGGTGCTTTCTGTGTATATCTTGCCCTACAAGGGTTAGATTAGTGCACAAGTAGCCCTGACGAGAAGCTGTGAAATCTTTGCTTCAGGCAATCTGACAAAAAAGTCAACCAATTAATGAAATCTCTCACATATTTCCTGTAAATGCAGCACAGCCATATTTTAGGTCCCAATGGAAAACTTGATAGCGCAAATTAGAATGGGAGAAGGATTCCCTGCCAACTTTTTCTTGCACCATTTACACATCCTATGCTGGAGGGAACTAGAAAATTTGTCTCACACAGCGACTAGAGGATCTCTCATCTTCCTGTATTTTTCTTTTCACTCTGCACTAATGGCTTGGCAGCTACTAAGCAAAAGATTTGATTGCAATTAAATAGCAGATATTTTACCCTTTTGTTTCTGATTTGTATCTCCAAGGGCTCTGTTACTAATTGGTAAAGTAATTGTAAGTTTGCATTCAATTCATGCCCATTAAATAAAAGCAGTATGTCCAGCATAGAGCTGAATTTGTTCTGAAGAACTTGGAGGAATGGGAGGAACATAATAGGAAATAGTGACAAGGAGATGTTCACAGTACTTTGAACATTGACAACAATGAGAAAGGAGGCAAATGAGTTGCTCATTATATATTCTTCTTGAATTCAGAATCAGAATCACACTTATTGTCACGTAAAATGTTTTGTTATTCTTTTATTCTTTTAATGGAGAAGCAGATGGGATGTTTATCAAGAAATCTATCATTATAGCCTGCTTACAATCACTGGCAAAAATTAAAATCAGCCTTTTAATATGAAAGATGACAAAAATATAGACTTGCAGAACCATACTGCTACAGCATAGAAAACCATGTATCCCATTGCTCCTGTGTCCTTTCTTTGGTTGAAATACTCTATTAATTCTGTTGGCTATCTGACTGCAGTAAGAGATTTTAAGTATGTTGGCGGTTGTAGTCAACTCAGATTTCTCCTGCAAGGATCAGCGGTTTAAAATTTCTTTCTGGGTATAAACCACTCTAACTAACCAGGTAAGGGTGAAATTTCTCTTTCTCTCTCTCTCTCTCTCTCTCTCTCTCTCTCTCTCTCTCTCTCTCTCTCTCTCTCTCTCTCTCCCTCTCTCCCTCCCTCCCCCCTCTCTCTCTCTCGCCCTCTCTCCCTCCCTCCCTCTCTCACTATCTCTCTCTCTGTCTCTCTCTCTCTCTCTCTCTCTCTCTCTCTCTCTCTCTCTCTCTCTCTCTCTCTCTCTCTCTCTCTCTCTCTCTCTCTCTCTTCTCTCTCTCTCTCTCTCCCTCTCTCTCTCTCCCATGCTCTGGTGCTTTGTCTGACTGCAGCTCCCAGATATTATAGTCATTCTTGAGAAGTGGCAGAATAGAACGGTGTAATACACAGTCAGGCTTGCTGACAGCCAAATAATTGAGCCAGCACTATTTCATACTGAATTGTTTGTCAGCCTGTCTGGTGCTGTGGCATTCTGCTGGGGCTGTCCTTTCGAAGACTGCACTCTAATAGCCAGCAGCCCAGCATTTTGCACATCATTGTAACACCAATGACTTTTATGATGGCTACAGAATAGACTTGACCCAGAAACGAGGAACAAATACCTCTCTAGGTCATAAGCAGATGGAAATGTTTTTCTTTATCTCAAAAGCAATGTGAAGTGGCATATGTAGACCATAATATTTACAGGCATAGAGTGAAATGGCTGAGGCTGATTGGCCCAAGTCGTTCGTGTTGACCAAGTTGCCTACTTGATCTAGTCACATTAATCTGGATTGGCACATATCCCTCCAATCTTTTCCTAATCATGTCCCTGTCTACATGCCTTTTAAATATTGTAATTGTGTGGTGCGTGACCAAGTGGTTAAGGTGTTGGTCTAGTGATCTGAAGGTTGCTAGTTTGAGCCTTAGCTGAAGCAGCGTGTTGTGTCCTTGAGCAAGGCACTTAACCACACATTGCCCTGCGATGACACCAGTGCCAAGCTGTATGGGTTCTAATGCCCTTCCCTTGGACAACATTGGTGGTGTGGAGAGGGGAGACGCAGCATGGGCAACTGCAGGTCTTCCATACAACCTCCCCCAGGCCTCAGTCATCATTGAAAATCGATGGACAGCCGAAGAGAAGAGAAATACTGTAATTGTACATTCCTCTGTCTGTTCGTTCTGTATACCCAATACCCTCTGTGTGGAAAACTTGCACCACTGGCCACCTTCAAATCTTTCTCCTCTCACTTTAAACTTATGCCCTCTATTTTAACTGTCATTCCTTGGCAAAAAAAAAACATCGCAATCTTTCTCTTTTTCTATGCTTTTCATGATGTACACCTCTATAAAGGTTACCTTGCAGCCTCTTCAGCTAAAAGTGTAATAGGGCAGAATTCAACTCTGTCTTCTTGGAGTCACTTGGAATCAAGTATATTTTGGTTTCACTCTGGATCTCTGGGCTGGCTAATGAAGCATAACCAAATAAAATGGTTAGCTTAAAGAGTTGGCAAGTGTTATGGGTGGGTCAAATTCCAGATGAAAATTTACTACATGCAATCTGGATTAAGGCCCCCTACAAATTACTTGTAGGTTCTTTACAAGTGAAATTAAATACAGTTGGCAAAAATAAGCGTATGTTTTCCCTTGTGTAAATCCTATCCATCCTTTGCACAGTTGGTGGCAATGAAGAAATCAAGTCACAATGTCAACTACCTGGTATTTCTTCAATGAGAATATCAATCTGACATTATAAATGATGATTTAAAATTCCATTATGAAAATTATCATCAATCAATGATTGTACTATTATATATTTAGTATGTTTGTGTACTTTTTTGCTAATTCTCTTGAAATAATATTTTGCTATTGAAAATAGGTACTTTCAGGTCAGACAACTTGAAAAAGGAGAATTATTATCAAAAAGTGAAAATACAATTCCATGCTTTTCTGATATTGGCAATCTGAGTTTTCAATTGTTTGAGATGGAATGCATTGACAGGTGGAGTTAAATATTGGATCCAGAACCATTTGAAGATCCAGCAAATTCAAAGGTATTGTGTGGCTACTGTTCATATAGGAAGTCATATCAGACAGATTGGAACAGGCTTTTTTTATTTAAAAATACAGTGAGGAATGGGCCCTTCTGGCCCAATGAGCCACACTGTCAAGCAACCCATTTATTGAACACTAGCCTAATCACAGGACAATTTACAATGACCGACTAACTTACTAACCGGTATGTTTTTGGACTGTGGGAGGAAACTGTTGCAATCAAGGGGTGAACATACAGACGGCGTTGGAATTGAACTCTGAACTCTGCAGACGGTGGAATCTGAAACAAAAGCAAAAATGCTTAGGAATTCAGCCACTCATGTTGCATCTGTGAAATAAGAAAGCAGTTAATGTTTCAAACTGAGGACATTACACTGAATGAAAGGTCTTTTATCCAAAAGTTAACTGATTTCTCTTTCCAGAGATGCAGCTTGATTGGTAGGGTTCTTCCAGTATTTGCATTTTGAACACAGTTTACCTCTGATGTTGGTTTATTGCCTGAGGGCTATTCTAGACCACATTTATTCTGAATTAATCCTAGATTATTCTTTTCAGACACATTGCTTAAGACAAATAATCATTTGAGGCTTGACATTTTGAAAGGCATTGATCAGGCTTTATAGTTAAGTAGATTTCTTTTGTGGGGAAAATCTCTAACTAAGTCTCATAAATTTAAGACAACCATCATTTGACATAGCTTTTGAGCTAAATGAAAACATTTCCATCCATTTATAACCTGGAGAAGTATTTGATCGCACAAGGAATTCAAAATTAACCTGATAACTCAATGAATGTTTAGAGTGTGAAATGTATCACCATAGGGAGTGGTTGAAGTTAATAACTTGGATGTATTTGTCCCCTAGTCACCATCTCCCTTTTCAAACTGCAGTCTTTGGTTCTTACTTACTGTGTTACTGACTGCATTTGTACAGGTGGAGGGGGGCTGGGAGATGAAGTGCAACTTAATGGAAAGGCAGTGATTCTGAAGTGGTAGCTCCTCATAAATGTCACCATTTGATAACCAAATGTGATTCATAAGCAATTTACACAACGTGAAAGAAAATGTCACTGATGTGCGAGCAGATGTTTCTGAAGCTTTGTAGATACCCACTAATTACTGCTACCTATTTGTTCTATTCTTTTTACAAAAAGGGATGTTAATCCCTTCCCTTCAGAGAACGGATGTCACTTTGAGCTAACTAGTCTATGGTGAGTTCTAAATGGTAAAGTTATAGGGATTATACTGTCAAAATAGTGGATATGACAATTCCTTCTTCTGGTTCTAAGATGTTCAGTGTACCAATCTGATAAGTAGCTCTTTTACTCAAAAAAAAATCAAAACATGTGACTATTGAATTAAGAAAATAGAAGAAAATCAGACTGATGCAACAAAGTTGCTTTTCCTGGCTACCATATGACTCTCAAGAGCCCTCTGATCTTTGATCCATAAACCTTCCTTCTTCCACCTGACTAAATGTTTCACCTTCCTTCTTCCATCTGACCTTTGCTCCCTAAACCTTAAGTATGCTTCCATCTTCCCTTTGACTAAATGTTCCATCTCTCTTTACCCTATCATCCTTTCTCTGCTTCTGTTGGACAGCCCTATCCAGAATCCCATGCAAATGCTCCCTGAACCCCCTGCGCTCTCCTGTTGTAACTTCTGTCAAAAACTCCTGAGCATTAAAGCTATCACGAAAAGTTAAAAATATAAATATATTTCAAATAATTATTACATTAAAATCAATTAAGCAATTAAGGTATTTATATAAAGACAATATAAACAATGAAAATTAATTGAAGCTTACACCATGCAGCAATTCTAATCCACCAGAACAAATGAAGACATAAAGTTTGTGCCTCCCTTATGTTGGTTTTGGGTGCTTGGGTCAGTTCCCTTCCACAAGTACTAGGAAACTGCCTCAAATTCTTATTCTGGAATGAGACACAACTGTGGTGCCTTTATGAGAGATGCTGGAAATAACTGACCACAACTTGGGGGAGGGGGTTGGGTGGGGTCTTGGAAATTTACGTAGCAACTCCAAGTTACCTGGAGTTTCTATGACGATGTAAAATAAAAAAAAACTATTGGAAAATGATGCAAGCAAAGAGAAGGCAGGTCCGACAGAACTGGGCTTCTGAAGACATTGTGGACAGATGTTGATGGGCTGCCTTCTGAACCTCTTGAATAAAGCTCTTTCATTATCACAAACTGCTTAACAGTGACCCACAATGCTGTTCTAATGCTAACAAATCACTGAGTCAATTCCTAGGTCCCTTTTACTCTGAGATATTGAATATCTACATTAAAACCCAGAAACCAGCAATTATTTTATATTCGTCTAATGATGTCACTTCACAATGCTTTCATTCTGAAAATTGAATGTTTGCAGAAGGTAATCTAAGGGAACAAGAAGGTATTACTTCCATGTTTAATGATATAGTATGATTCTCTGATTAAATACAAGAATTGCCCCTTCTGGAACTTCTATTATAAAATGGAATATCGTTTTACATTAAAAATTAATGCCAAATTATATTATATCCAATCAGTTAATATAATGTTATTTGTAGAATCCATAGTATAATAAATAATGTTCTACAGTAGCAATTATAGTTTTATGTCAAATAGACGGAGTATTAAAACATAAATGGTGTTCTCTAAAGTAATAATTGGTCAATTACTGATTGAGTTATTATATTTGGAGTATATTACCTTGCAAAATTTACAGTATAACAATGACTCTTCTATTTTACAGAATCATAGAAATTACAGCACAGAAGCAGGCCCTTCAGCCCATCTAGTCCATGCCAAGCCCTTTAAACTGCCTATATATATATATATGATGGTAACTGGTACTAGAGATTGGGATTAAATTAGAGAACATTTGGCCATTAGGAAGAGGATGGGTTGGGTGAAATATTGATTTTATCAGAATTATGGAGATCCTATTTTATGATGAAATATCCAAGATCTTGTCAGAATTGGGTGGGGGGGGGGGGAAATCACAGAATTACTGAAAAATTGGCTTTGTTGATGGCTTCCTGTCAGTTGTGAAGAGATAACCATGTGTCTCCTGGCTTTGGGTGACTGTGAACATGCCCTTGATTTGGTTGACACCACTCTGTAACTTTGTACTAAATGACTGTGTTATTTATATTTGCTGTTTGGCTTTTAATTGTATACCCACTCTCTCTGTCCAGTAGTTAAGATCATTATACATTCAAATTTCCAATGACACATGGGCGATAATGAGATTACTTTTTGATTTAAAATTCACCTCTTTTGCTTCCCAAGAATATTGCAATACTCATCTGCCACGAGCAATATAATAAATCCTGCTTCAGAGAAGTACCAGTAAATCTGAGCCTCTTTGATATGCACATGCTGGCTCTGGACATGAAGTGGTACAGCCCAAAGCACGTGAGTTGCTTGTGCCGATATGAGAATGCACCCTGATGCAAACACAATCTCTCCATGACTGATTTGCTCTGTAGTATCGCCTTAGGAGCTATGCCAAAACAACTCATCTATGTCAGCGTATGTGAGTTCTGTCTGGAAGAACCAAATAGAATTTTTAACTGGATGTGCATCTTTCACAAGGACGCAATCTTAGCAATTTTGTAAAAAAAGCATGTAAACGAAAGAAGCAAGAACAGAGAATATGAAAATATTAATAATGTTTTAATATGCATTGTTATCCTAACATAACTTGCCACAGTATTTCTCCTACTAATATAGCTGGTAGAACCGTAACATATACATGCGATTCCAGCTATTTAAAAATTTGTATAATGTGTAATCAGAACATGGACAGATTTTGCTATTTCAGTTTTCATTTATGATAATATGCATATTTATTCTGATGAGTTCAATCCTTTTTATTAGATTAATTCTTCAATTAGTCTGTAGGACATTGCCTCACATCTATTACCCATATTACAATAATGGGCACAACAAAGTATTTTAATAGTTACACCAATGAACAGCACAATGTTTCTTCAATGAATTTTTCAGTTCAATATCATCAAGTAACTAAAAAGGTAGATAAAATAATTAAGTAAACAATATATTATTTACCTTTCTTTACTAACACCGTAAATAAATTATTTTGTTACTTTCCCCTCATGTTTACAAGCAATTTCCGAATAGGTGAATTGGCACATCATCATCACCTTGTAGTAACAAATTCTAAATTTGAACTTCACCTGGATTCTTATAAATTCCTATTTTGATTGTATTTGTGATCATTTTACCACTGACCACTCTCTGAGTAAAAAACTTACCCCTGTCATCTCCTCTGTATCTACTGACAAGCACTTTAAAACTGCTAGCCAGTTTGGCCCTGGGAAAAAGCCTCTGATTATCCACACGATCAGTGCCTCTCATCATCTTATACATCTTATGTTTGGATTGATTTGTTTTGAAATTATACATCCAGTCTTCATATCATTTATACTGACAGTGAAAGTTCAACCTAGAAGTAAGAAAATAGTGTTTGAATGGAAGCCGATATGAGGGCAAAAATATTTCACACTCCTTTCCACAAGTTATTAAGAACTGTAGGATTACTGTTTCAAGGGGTCTACAATTTTTCATCAAAAATAATCATGCACCTGGATGCTGAAGGAATTACTTCTTCAGTATTTCAATCTTCAACATAACAGTGAACACTATTGTAATCCATTGGCAGTATAAGGGTTTAGCTGGCAGGGCAATATTTGTTACTCTTCTCATTGCCCTTGAGAAGAGATGGCTATGGCTTTTGCCTCATGTTTGACCCCAGCAGTATAGCTTCTAATGTCCTCCAGAATTAACACTGCAGTTTCTTTGCAAAGTGGTCAGCCCTGCGAGCAGTCAGTCCTGACACCATAGAGACATCTGGAGATGCTGGATATTTTTTAAATTATTGATTCACAACATAAACAACAGAAAATAGTAAACTTGTTTAAAAACACAGCTGCTCAAAGGAAGGTTCAGATATGAAGTGTATCTGAACCTTCATCTCAGGACAGAAACACAGAAAACCTACAGCACAATACAGACCCTTCGGCCAACAAAGCCGTGCCAAATATGTCCTTACCTTGGAAATGACCTAGGGTTACCCATAGCCCTCTATTTTTCAAAGCTCCATGTACCAACCAGGAGATTCTTAAAAGACCCTATCATATCTTCCTCCACCACTGTTGCTGGCAGCCCATTCCACACACTCACTGTGTAAAAAACTAACCCCTGACATCTCTGTACCTACTTCAAAGCACCTTAAATCTGTGCCCTTGCGGGTTAGCCATTTCAGCCCTGGGAAAAAGCCTCTGACTATTCACACAATCAATGCTTCTAATCATCTTGTACACCTCTATCAGGTCACCTCTCATCCTCCTTCGCTCCAAGGAGAAAAGGCCAAGTTCACTCAACCTATTCTAATAAGGCATGCTCCCCAATCCAGGCAACATTCTTGTAAATCTCCTCTGCACCCTTTATATGATTTCCACATCCTTCCAGTAGTGAAGCAACCAGAACTGAGCACAGTACTCCAAGTGGGGTCTGGCCAGGGTTTTATGTAGCTGCAACGCTGCAACATTACCTCTCAGCTCTTAAACTCAATCCCATGATTGATGAAGGCCAATGCACCATATGCCTTCTTAACCACAGAGTCAACCTGCGCAGCTGCTTTGAGCGTCCTGTGGACTCGGACCCCAAGATCCCTCTGATCCTCCACACTGCCAAGAGTCTTATCATTAATACTATATTCTGCCATTACATTTGACCTACTAAAATGAACCACCTCACACTTATCTGGGTTTATCTCCATCTGCCACTTCTCAGCCCAGTTTCGCATCCTATCAATGTCCCGTTGTAACCTCTGCAGCCTTCCACACTATCCACAACACCCCCAAACTTTGTGTCATCAGCAAAATTACTAACCCATCCCTCCACTTCCTCATCCAGGTCTTTATAAAAATCACAAAGAGTAGGGGTCCCAGAACAGATCCCTGAGGGATCACTGGTCACCGATCTCCATGTAGAATATGACTCGTCTACAACCACTCTTTGCCTTCTGTGGGCAAGCCAGTTCTGGATCCACAAAGCAATGTCCCCTTGGATCCCATGTCTCCTTACTTTCTCAATAAGCCTTGCAAGGGTACCTTGTCAAATGCCTTGCTGAAATCCATTTACACTACATCTACTGCTCTACCTTCATCAATGTGTTTAGTCACATCCTCAAAAAACTCAATCAGGCTCATGAAGTGTAACTTGCCTTTGACAAAGCCATACTGACTATTCTTAATCATATTATGCCTCTCCAAATGTTCATAATCCTGCCTCTCAGGATCTTCTCCATCAACTTACCAACTACTGAAGTAAGACTCACTGGTCTATAATTTCCTGGATAATCTCTACTCCTTTTCTTGAACAAAGGAACAACATCTGCAACCCTCCAATCCTCCAGAACTTCTCCCTTCCCCATTGATGATGCAAAGATCATCACCAGAGGCTCAGCAATCTCTTCCCTCGCCTCCCACAGTAGCCTGTGGTACATCTCGTCCGGTCCCGGTGACTTCCAACTTGATGTTTTCCAAAAGCTCCAGCACATCCTCATTCTTAATAACTATATGTTCAAGTTTTTCAGTCTGCTGTAAGTCACCACTACAATCACCAAGATCCTTTTCTGTAGTGAATACTGAAGCAGTACTCATTAGGTACCTCTGCTGTCTCTTCCGGTTCCTTACACACTTTTCCACTGTCACACTTGATTGGTCCTATTCTCTCACATCTTATCCTCTCGCTCTTCACACACTTGTAGATGCCTTGGGGTTTTCCTTAATCCTGTCCGTCAAAGCCTTCTCATGGCCCCTTCTGGCTCTCCTGATTTCCTTCTTAAGCTCCTTCCTGCTAGCCTTATAATCCTCTGGATCTCTACTATTACCTAGTTTTTTTGAACTTTATGTAAGCCCTTCTTGTTGACTAGATTTACAACAGCCTTTGTACACCACAGTTTCGACCATCCTTTCCTTGTCTCATTGGAACGTACCTGTGTAGAACTCCATGCAAATATCCCCTGAACTTTTGCCACATTTCTTCTGTACGTTTCCCGAGAACATCTGTTTCCAATTTATGCTTCCAAGTTACTGCCTGATACCTCAAATTTCCCCTTACTCCAATTAAATGCTTTCCTAACTTGTCTGTTCCTTCCCCTTCCAGTGCTGTGGTAAAGGAGATAGAATTGTGATCACTAACACCAAAATGCTCTCCCACTGAGAGACCTGACACCTGAACTGGTTCACTTCCCAATACCAGATCAAGTATAGCCTCTCCTGTTGTAGGCTTATCTAC
Source organism: Hypanus sabinus (assembly GCF_030144855.1). NCBI lineage: Eukaryota > Metazoa > Chordata > Chondrichthyes > Myliobatiformes > Dasyatidae > Hypanus > Hypanus sabinus. The sequence continues at coordinate 18,503 of NW_026780878.1, forward strand.
ATACTGTGTCAAGAAACCTTCCTGAACATACCTAACAAACTCCACCCCGTCTAAACCCCTTGCTCTAGGGAGATGCCAATTGATATTTGAGAATTAAAATCTCCCACCACAACAACCCCATTATTATTACACCTTAGCAGAATTTGTCTCCCTATCTGCTCCTCAATGTCCTTGTTACTATTGGGTAGTCTAATAAAAACACCTAGTAGAATTATTGATGCCTTCCTGTTCCTAACTTCCACCCACAGAGAATCTGTAGACAATCCCTCCTTGACTTCCTCCTTTTCTGCAGCCGTAACACTATCTTTGATCAACAGTGCCATGCCCCCACCTCTTTTGCCTCCTTCCTTGTCCTTTCTGAAACATCTAAAGCCTGGCACTCAAAGTAACCATTCCTGCCCCTGAGCTATCCAAGTCTCTGTAATGGCCACAACATCTTATCTCCAAGTACTGATCCACACTCTAAGATCATCTGCTTTGTTCACAATACTCCTTGCATTAAAATAGACACATCTCAAGCATCTTGGTCTGAGCGCGTCCCTTCTCTATCACCTGCCTATCCTCCGTCTCGCACTGTCTCCAAGCTTTCTCCATCTGTGAGCCAACCGTCTCTTCCTCTGTCTTCTTTTTTTTGGTTCCCACCCCCCAACAATCTAGTTTAAACTTTCCCATAAGCCTTTGCAAACCTCCCCACCGGGATATTGGGCCCCCTGGGATTCAAGTGCAACCCGTCCTTTTCGTACAGGTCATGCCTGCCCCAAAAGAGGTCCCAATGGTCCAGAAATCTGAATCCCTGCCCCCTGCTCCAATCCCTCAGACAGGCATTCATCCTCTACCTCATTCTATTCCTATACTCACTGTCATGTGGCACAGACAGTAATCTCGAGACTACTACCTTTGAGGTCCTACTTCTCAACTTCCTTCCTAACTTTCTGTAGTCTGTTTTCAGGACCTCCTCCCTTTTCCTACCTATGTTGTTGGTCCTAATATGTACTACGACCTCTGGCTGTTCTTCTCACATCAGGATATCGTGGATGCAATCAGAAACATCCCCGGACCCTGGCACCTGGGAGGCAAACAACCATTCGTGTTTCCTGCGTCCACAGAATCACCTGTCTGACCTCCTAACTATAGACGTTGTGGGGTATTCCCTGTACTTAGTGGTGAGATAGAGTTCAGCAATTCCTGCATCTGATTTCTCTTTCCCCATGGCCATTGATTTTGGATTTCAACATCATAGGGTCTTGGTTGGTTCTTCCTTTTGCATTTTCATTTGTGGCTTATGTGGCTGAACTACCTTTACCTTTCATGAAAATACTCTCTCAGAAAGGATTTTGGCAACTGACTCGACACTCCTCTATGTTAGCCAACCTTGTATATTATTGCTAATTAGGTTAACAATTGGATAATTGAACCCAACTAACATTCTTGGAATTCCAAATAGACCATTCACTTATTGCAAGGAATGAGTACGTTCTGCGTCATGGTGTAAATATTTATATCTTTCTTTTCTGAATATGTAGCACAATATATCTAAAATGTTGCTGAAATAAATGCAAATTAAAGCATGATTGTCAGAAAATTAAAACTTGATAAAAATAGAGATCTAAGTACGGAATAACACAAGAGAGTTGGCAGTTAAATGTCGATATGATATCATTTCATATTTTATATTGCGTGACTTTTGGGAGACAATGCAACTAGTTAAGTTTTGTATCTACTCTGTAAATAGATGAATGAGTTATGAATTGGTGTCAGCATAAAAATGGAGATTTGGTGTGGATGAAAGTTAGGTGCATGGAGGAAAGAAAGTCCCAAATAAAAACAGAGAATATCTGGAAGGGTGAAGGGAAATCAAGATAATCAAACTGAAGGGATTTGGCCTTTCACTTCCTTTACAAAATCTTTTTTTAGCATGCTTCAGACACAGAAGTTTCAGAAATGGAACCCATTATATTATAGAATTATCCAGCATGAAAACAAGCCCTAATGTGCAACTCATCCATTGCAGTCAAGTTGCCTATCTCAGTCCTATTTGCCTATTCCTTCTAAACCTTTTCTATCCATGTATCTGCCTAAATATCTTCTAAATGGTTGACTGTTATAATTGTTATTGCCTTTACCACTTCGCTTAGCAGCTCATTCCAAATACCCACCATCTTTCATGCCCCTCTGGTCTGCTGTAACTCTTCCCCCAACTCCTCCCATACTTTAAGCCTATACCCTTTAGTTTTAGACTTCCCTGCTCTGGAGAAAGGACTGTGACTATTCATCTTATCTATGCCCCTCATGATGTTATACATCTCTATAAGCAACCTCCAGCCTCCTACACTCCAAGAAAATCATACCCGAATTATACAATCTCTATTTGTAACTCGAGCCCTCCAATCCTTGTAAATCTTTTATGCTTCTTTTCCAGTTTAATGGCATATTTTCTCTAGCTATGCAACTGGAGCTGCACACAATACTCTAAATGCAGTCTGCCCAACGTAAAGCTGTAACATGATGTCCCAGCTCTAGTACTCTAGGTCCTGACCGATGAAGGAAAATGTGCCAAGCGCCTTCTTCGTCTTTACCACATGTGTCAACAGATTCAGGGAATGTATTGAAGGATGGTTACCTTCCAGGTCTTATTTCATCAGTAGTAGTGATATGACAGACAATGTGTTCAAGGATAAGCTAATCAAGTCTTAGTTGTGTCATAGCCAATGCATCAAAACATTTGTTTCATATCTTCTAATAACCTAAAAAGGTGCTTTTGAACCCATGGAGTTTTTAGTGGAGCTCAGATCATTGCTGTAGCCTGTTCTCTTAGTACTTGACCAGCAACTGCATCCTGATGCACCCAAGCTAAGGGCGGTATAAACCAGCCAATTAACCTATCAACTGGCACTTCTGTGGAATGAGAGAGGGAATCAAAAGACCCAGTAAAACACACCCAAAGAGAACATTCAAATCCACAGAGGGTCAAGATTGAACTTGGCTTGTTGGAGCAGTGTGGAAAATTCAAAGTACATTTAATATCAAATAATGGATGTAGTATACAACCCTGAAATTTGTCTTCCCCACAGACAATAGTTAGTTAGTAACTGATAATAGTTTGTGATGACACAAAGGATAGGAATGATTTGGACCAGCACCTCTGCCTGAAGAGTCTGCCTAGGATCCCTGCATGCTGTAGTTTTCTGGGTCAAATGCTACAGGACTTACCTCTTTTGCCTCCATCATCTGCAGTTGAACAACGAAGTCCATGTTGCAATTCGGCAGTGGCATAGAGGCAGTGGCCCAAAATCACCTGACAGACTTTGAAAGAAGGGAGAGCTGGGTGAAGTTGACACTCAAATACAGTGAAAAGCCATTAACATTTAAGTAAGTAGTTCACTGAAAGAGATTCAATGTTTGTAAATTAGATAAGCATCCAGAGAAATCCTCAGAAACATATACCCCATTACACCAAAAATACCCTGGATAAAAATTTTTCCTTCTCTCATTTCCAAATGACTGGTTAGACTCGTCATGTTAACCTGCCTCTCAAGGTTCAAGATTTAAGATTGCTTAATGTCATTTCCTGTACAGAAATGTAAAGGGGAATTTAGTGATCTGTGGATCTGACATTGCACAAAAAAAACACAATAAGTTGAAGACACATTAATAATTAATAACATGATGATTACATAAGATAGCTTATATACATAGATTGATTGTATGTCCGTAAAGTGATGCAGGAGCGACTATACAGAAGGTGACTGACAGGAAATGATAAAGTGGTGGTTGGAGGTGCGGATGGCTGGGTTAGTGGGTGCGTGTGTTGATCAGCATTACTGCTTCTGGGAAGTAACTGTTATTGGGTCTGGTGGTTCTGTCATGGATGCCACGTAGCCTCCGCCCTGATGAGAATGGGAGAAACAATCCATGAGCAGGGTAGGTGGAATCGTTCCTGATGTAACTGGCCTTTATTCAGACGGC